>NC_134483.1:211243908-211318908 GCF_040206685.1 Ascaphus truei
GTGAAGCAGGGGGAACCGTGCTCTACTAACAGACCCTGAAGTTCCGGGTCGCGGGACTGGTGGAGCGCGTTCCCCTGCTGGAGCCGGGAAGGGGGGTTAGGGGGGTTACAGGAAGCGCACGCGTTTGCTGGTGCGCGCTCCTAGAGGGCACAGACAGCATGCGGCCGCGAGGGTTTACCAGGGAAGGAGAGGAGTGGGGAGGGAGAGATGGGGGGAAGAAGGGGGGTTGAAGGGGGGCCGTCGCAGGGGGGGGGAGCGGGCCCGCAGAAGAGCTGCATGTTGCTTCTCCTTCCGCCCCACGTTGGGAGCAGGGGGGGGGGGAATCGGGCCCGCAGAGAAGCTGAGAGTTGCTTGCCCTTCCACCCCACGTTGGGAGCAGGGAAGGGGGGGGGGGCGGAGCGGGCCATTTTTTTTTTCAACGGTTTTTTTTTTTCAAAGTTTTTTTTTTTTTTTTAAATCTCATCGAGGGCCGCACAGAGAGGCCAGGCGGGCCGCATGCGGCCCGCGGGCCGCGTGTTGTGCAGCCCTGCTTTATGTAGAGTAGATTGTGTTAAACAGGCTACCCCATTTAAAAGCAAACAATCCAATACTCACTAAATTAACACTAAATGAGAATACAATAAAAAATAGTAAAATGCACTAACTTTTTAGATTTTAGTTTTGCAATATGTCGAGTAAGTCTGCGAATTGTGAGAACTTTGACCTTTTTCACATCTTTCCTCATCTTCACAACCTATTGAGAAAAACAAACAAACAAAAATAAACGATTACAAAAAATGAACATGTACGTTTAGAGAATTGAATACCTAAATCCATAATACTAAAATAAAGTTTAGAAACAAGAAAATTAAGTATGTAATTTGAAGTAACATTGCCTTACATTCCATTACAAAGATATTCAATGTGTCCAACAATTACTGTAACACTACTAAGGGTGTCGGGGGAGTATATCAAAATACAGACTATTGTGCCACAATTGGCCAAAAACATCCATAGACTAGAATGGGGGTTTTCAGAGATAGCAGTCGCCCACTTCAGTGTATTAAAATTACCCCTTAGAGAAAAAAAGCCCACAAGTTAGAAATGATAGGTATGCATCAGGGAGAAGTGAAGTTCAGCGGAGTTCAAGTAACTGCATTACTCCTGGAGAATTGTAGGCTCAATGCAGTTTGTGATACATTTTAATGTAGTAGCAGAAATGTTTTTCATACATAAGTGGAGATGAGCACACACTTTCAAGACGTCATAAACCTCTTGCTCAGACAACTGTAGCTACAGTACAAATGTAGCAGACGTTTCTTGCACCTGTTAACAGGAGCAAACTGGAAAAAAAGGGGGGCGGAGGGGAAATCTCAGAGGAAAAAATATTGCAAGTGAATCCAGCACTGAACAACTATAAGAATATATATCCAAATGAAGGATATAGCAGTTTTCCACAAATCAGTAGTACACTATGAAAACCACACACTATCAAAAAGCCAAAGGAAAAGGGGCAAGTGCGCAAAAAGCAGAAACTGGGAGCCAAAAACAGAGAAGTAGAGAAAACAAGCAAAGACTATATACCAACTATAACTGGGAAAAAAGGCAAACGAGAGAGGAAAGCAAAATGAGGTGCGACTACAGCAAAATTGGAAAAAAAGGGGGGGCACGCTTCGGGGAAACAGCTTTACTAGATCCATTCCCACTGATCCCTAGTGGACCATGGTACTTCCCTTTAAAAGTCCTTGTAATAAGCTATCAGCAAGAGTCCTCAGTGCCTTCAGTAACAGCCATTCAGGTTGCACATTGAATTTTTCATTTTGCTGTAGTGCCACCTCATTTAGCTTTCCTCTCGTTTGCCTTTTCCCCAGTTACAGTTAGTATATAGCCTTTGCTTTTTTTCTCTACTGTTTTTTCGCACGCCCCTTTTCCTTTGGCTTTTTGAGTGTGTGGATTTACACATTGTGTAGCTTGTCTCATAGTTTTCTGCATTCACTACTTTTGTGTCTATTTTCACCTATGTGACAATTATATGTGAATATGGTTGAAATTGTATTTTTTATAAAATAACTGTATATTCTTCAGTGCATGCTCTCTTGCTATTATTAAACTGTGCTTTGTGTACGTGATGAGGACTCCATCGATTCTTTTCTACAGTAATTTTGGGGACTCCTTTTTGTCCTCATGCACCTACCTCTAGTTTTGTACGAGTATTATTGATTGTGTGGTGTGGTCTGTCACTGCATATTGTAACATTTGCAAGTAGTGTTCTACTTTGATTTGGGGAAGACTGCTATATCCTTTGTTGGGAAATATATTTTTTCTTATAGTTGCCCCTGTAAACGCAATGCATCGCGTTAACGCTGGCGCTATATTTAGAATTTAAAAGAATGGTGAAAAGGATTGCATGTCTTGTTCAACGCATTATTTTGTGTGTTCATGTGGTTTAATCAGTGTTATAATGTCTGCTACATCTGTACATGAGTGAAGAAAAGACGTGAAGTTTTTATCTGGGGTTGGAGGGGATGTAGTTTACCAGTCCACTTTGTTTGAAAACACACTTTTTGCTAAACAATTAACCCAAATATGTGTCTTCCTAGAACACATTTTAACATCTGAAGTTATAATCTCACTTTTATAGCGTCCCTAAAAATTAAGGTTTTCTTTTCATCCATGACTAATAAGTTCTTGTTTGTGCCTCCATCATTATGCACAAACCTCCCTGTGACCAGAAAAGACAAGGGCACGAACACAAAATTCTCCCAATGAACAACGCATCATTTCATATACTGTAGACAAGAGGAGCTAAAAGTAAGTGAAACCTTGTTCACTGGTGCTAGGAAGAACTGCAACGTTACAATGTTCTTTATAAACGTACATGTTTCAATACAAACAAGCCTGGAACCCGTTATTTAGTATTCCATTCCTATATGAGAAATATCTTTTCGTGAAACATGTCCACAGAACAACGGGGCACAGAAATTTGATAGTTACATACAAAGAACGACAAACATACAGAAAGATGTGTAGCCATGTCTGGTTTTGGCTACCAGTCTGCCCTCCTTGACATGCAAGCCCTAGTAATAGTGCAGGCAGTGTCAGGACCAATCCTGGCTTTTCCCCACCAGTAGCAGCAACCTTGAGTGACAGGGGAGGAGGTGGGCAAGGCCAGTGTTCTGCCCATTAAGGGGCTCAGACCTTGGACCTTAATCCTCAGTACTTATGGGGCTGCACGTCCTAAATGTAGTTAGTTAGTGTCTCTCCCCCTTGAGAGAGACTGGTATCACACAGAGGTGAACAGGGCTCTGGCACCTACTGTCCGCTCCCCTTTGGGTGTGGGGGGGTGATTACCATATCCCTGGCTCTATTAAGGAGTCAGGGAAGACTTCAGACTGCCCTTGGTGCCCTAGGCCAGAGGTGGAAGTCCAGGGACCATCCAGAGGGTGAGAGGTCAGAAAGTGTTGCTGTGCAGTGTATGCTGATACAAGCTGTATTGCAATAACGTGTTCCTGTTAAAATATACTCCTGCCTGAGTCTGCAATCTATGAGGGGGACAAGAAGTGAGTTCTCCTGCAGGGATTATCTCCACATCCCGGGAGCCTGCAAGAGATGGAGGCGCTAACAATGTGAGGAAGGACCAGTTAAGACCCCAGAAGCCTGCCCTGACGTCCCCACTATGACACTGTGTAGTGGCACCGTCTCCCAGAGGGTGGGGGAAACACTGCTACACACATAATGAGGGCCCTGCTCCAGAAAAAAAAGTATTATCCCCAACACAGCCTGTTAAGGGCTAGGTATTTTGATGCAGTGCTCCTCACTGTGGAGTTGCCATACAGATCTGAGCAGTACAATGATGGCAGCTGCTAATCAAGAGCTTATAAAAACTCCCATTTTCAATTGATTCACTTCTCTTACTTTAGGTTTCCAAGTGTATCAATAATTCAATCAAAAGCAAAGACAACACATTAGGGACATCTGACTAATTTTAATTAGATTACCTAAATATTCAGGAAAATTGGTAACCCTAATGATTGCCACAACGGTGTAAAGAAACATGTGCATGCCTCATCACCTATAAATACCTTGTAAAAAGCTTACCACAAAATAAAAATGTCTACACCATGAAAGCAGTTAGTGATGAATTAGAAGTCTAGAAAGATTGCAATAAATTACTACACGAACATTAGCAAACTGGCAAAACCTCATATTCCCACAACTGAAAAAACAGGAAATCTCTCTCTAGTTTGAAAAACAAATGATTTGGCGCAGTTCTGTATTTTTCTGCATACCTAAAATTGGAAACATACCAATTATAGGCAAGTGTTCACTTTATAGGCTCATTGTGCCCCTATAAAAAGTAACTTTTGGCCATATGTACTTACAACATGTATAAAAAGTAATGTTGGCTGTAGAGCAAAAAAAACAGAGCACAGACCAGTTTTACAGTGGCTGCTATTGTTGCAAAATGTATAGTTGATTCAGATTAAATCATTCCAGGAATTGCCTTTAAGGAGCACTCCATTCTGTTTTTTTCTTCATTTTTTAGTACAGGATTGAAGCAGGGGGTCTCTGGGGCTGAACTCCATTAATTTTCGATCCGGCGACCCCCTGCTTCTAGAGATCCTTACCTCTGAAGAGGGCGCCGGTATCTCTACATTTTTCTGCAATTTAAAGCCCCTAGTAACATGGGCCAATAAGGAAGTCGCATCGGATGACTTCAGAGCTTCCTATTGGGTCGTATGGCTGGGAGCTTTAAAAATCAGACATAATGGGAACCCTGGTGTGGATACCGGCACCCACCATGGAGGCATAGTTACCACAAAACTTTGATAAAAGAGATGTATGAATGAAGTCATTTATTTACATTTCATAGGATCCCAAATATTAGTTTACTAAAAACTTATAACAAGTTATAACACATGGTTTAAAAAAAGGGTGTATTTTAAGTTCAAAGATTTTGAAATATCTTGGGAAATGTGATCGCCCTAAACTGAAACATGAGGAACTCGCTACCTTAAACTGCTAAATTACAGAATTGGAGGGAAGGGAGTTGGTTAAATCCTTTAAAACGTCTAAAGCTCCAAGCCCTGATGAACTAACACATTTGTATTATTAAAAATATATTAAGATTCTGGCCCCAAGTCTAATTCAAGTATTTAACTGCTTGTTTGGAGGTAGATATACCCCAACAAAATGACCAACGCAAATATTACTGTTTTACACAAAGGAAAAGACCCACTGAGATGGGAAAGCTATAGGCTGATCTTGCTTCTAAATTCAGATTTTATTATACAGTATAAGCAAAACTTAAACAAACAGTTAAACACTCCCCCCTAGATTGATACACCCAGACAAGGTAGGGTTTTGTAAATGAAAGACAGGCCTCAGACAACAGGAGGAAGATAATTAACATAATAGACTAGCTGAGCGTTGCCAGGGATTTAATTTTCCCGCTACCCCTCGCTTTCCGCTCCCCCCCCTCACAGCTGCGTCCCCCCCACGTTCACATGTCCGATTCCCCCCCCCCTTTCACAGCTCCATTCCCCCCCCCCTTTCACAGCTGTGACTCCCCCCCTCCCCCGCCTTCATAGCTCGGCGGCGGCGGGTCACTGAGGGGGATGGCCGGGATTCCCCCCCCCCCCCTTGACAGATAGCCAGCGGCTCCATGGGTGGGCAGGAGGGTTGTAATCCCCCCCCCTTCAGAGCTTAGCAGTGGTGGGTCACCTTTGGTTAGTGATTTCCTCCCACCCCCCACTTCAGAGCTCGGCAGCAGTGGCTCACTGGAGGGCGGGGGGATTGTGATTCCCCCCAACCCTTCCTTCAGAGCTGTCCAGTGGCAGATCACTGGGGGGGCAGGCGGGAGGGTTGTGCGGCGGCTCACTGCGGGTGGGTTAGTGACGGGGTGCAGCGGCATGCTGCGGGTATCTCTGCGGTGGCTGACTTTGGGTGCGGTGTGTGACAGGGGGGTCGGTGCAGCTGACTTACTGTGGGGCGGGGTGTTTGCTGCGGTGGCGGGCGGGAGCAGGGTCGTCAACAGAAAGCATGGGGCCCAGGACAAATGAATGGAGCAGGGTGGCCGCCCCCACTCCCCCCCTCAACCCCCAACCCATAGCGCACCTACCAGGGTAAAATATTTTTTAGCGCACAACTTTAACGTAACTGTTTTCTTATTGTCATACAGAAAAAAAGATTACAATGCAACATGTTTATTTTTATATTTACCACAAAAGACAGATGACAGTGACTTGACAGTGGGTGGGTGACTGAGTGGGTGGGTGACTGAGTGACTGAGTGGGTGGGTGACTGAGGTGAAGGGAGGGGAGGGAGGTGAAGGAGGGGGGGGGAGGGAGGTGAAGGGGGGGGAGGGAGGTGAAGGGGGGAAGGAGGTGACAATGTATCCGGCATCCGCTTGCTCCCCTGTCCGTTCCCCCGCTGTCTCTGACGGTCGTCCGTCCGCTCCTCCCTCCCCCCCCCATCGGCGGAACCTTCCGTGTGCTGGTGCAGACGGAGGCGCGTGCAAGCGGCGGCCGTTCCCTCCCCCGTCCGGCCGCTCCCCTGCGGATCTGAGGCGGGAGGCAGCGTGTCTGCAATTGTTGTGCCCGCTCCCCCTCCCGGCTGTCAGCTCCCCCGCTTGGTCTCGTCCGGCCGGTTCCCCGCTGACTGTAGCGGCCGGGGGTGTGAAGCGGCGGGAGGCACAGGTGGTGTGAGGTAAGGCGGGCAGGGGTGTGATCGGGGAGGCGCAGGGGTTTGAGGCCCCGGCGGCGGCAGGAGTGTGAGCGGGGAGGGGAGGCTGTAGGCACAGGGGTGTGAGGCGGCGGTTTAGTTACATACCTGGGCGGGAGGTGGCGGCGGCTGGTGCACATTGTGTGGTAGCCAGTGTTGGAGAGGCACGGTGTGTGTGACACTGTTAGACCACACCGGCCAATCAGAGGTGTGCGGGGGTGGGCGGGCCAAGGGAGCCATCTCATTGGCCTGAGGCGGAGTGGCGGGCCAAAGGTCCAATGTGATTGCCCCTAGACACAGGGACATACAATGTTTTAAAAAAAAATATATATAAATATATATATGAACAAAAAAACAGAGAGCGCACGCCCCATAGTGTAACACTGTAACATTTAATATGGGGAGGGAATGGTGGGGGGATTAAAAACACTCACAATATACATGTGTAAATAAAGCAGTTTGTGATATATAATCACCACCAAGGCAGGTAACGTCTCATGACAGGTAAGCAGTCCAACATCAACTGGAACAAGGCACCCGACAGAGTTAATCCTTTCAAAGTTCACTCGAAGTCCTCCTTGCAATATGGTATCAGAGCTGGCCTCGATAATACATCATGCACTCTCCGGCCGTAAAGGGTGCATGCAACGTGATGACGCAATGTCGCAAGGTACGTACCTTGCGACATTACGTTGCATGCACCCTTTACGGCCGGAGAGTACCTTTAAAACGGAGTGGCAGAGAAATGTGAGTAAGGGCTGTTCTATAGTGCGTGCGCTTCGCAGCAGTTATAGTTGGCTGAAGTTAGTCAGCCATTCTATAATAGGACAGTGCGCGCGCGCACGCACGGCAGTGTGCATGGAACCGGCCGAAAGGGGGGGGGAAGATGAGGAAAATAGTTAATTTGTGCCGCAACCGCCGCTAAAATGTAGGTGTGTGTGTATGTACATATATGTGCAATTAATAAATAATTTATTAACGTATTTATTTATTTTTTTGAAATGTATTTATAACACACACGCACACACGCAGTACCTCACTCTCTCAGAGCATACACACAAAAAAGCGTGCAGCACGTGTACGCGCGTTCGCACAGGTGCACGCGAAAGGCCGCGCACACTATAGAACTGCCCTGGACCGTAGCTGCTAGGGAAAGTGTAGCATATGCTAAAACACAATGATGGGGTACAACTTATAACCTTGACAAAAGTGATTATTTTACAATGTTATGTTATGGTTATTTTTTAATTCATGCGTTTTTCTTTAGATATTCATTTTTATAATTGTATTAATTTTCAGAGTAATTTTTAACTTAATGATTATTATGTTTTTTAATATTTGATTATTTGTGTCTTCTTTTGGGTGCATCTCTGACACTGTTAGATTGTCAGCTCTTCAGTGTTTTCATTTACATGGAGAGTATTGGTTCCCGTGGTTTTTTTTTTTTTAACCTGGGAACACAGGTTGTATAGTATTTCTTCTGGTGAGGGAGTACCTCTAAAGTGACACCTTTTTGACCTAAGAAGCATTCATTGATAAAGCGCAGATAGGCGAGAAAATGCGTTCGAGGTTTCGCTCTCCCTTTTTCACTTAGGCTTTATGCCTCAATAAAGTTTTGTTATTTTTTCAATTGGCCTCCAGTTCTCTTATTTGCAGTGCTCCTTTATCATCCAGCTTTTCGACTATTATTATTCTGACCCTGTTAAACCCTTTGACTTCACTCCCTAACTCACAGATTTTAAACTAGTACGGAGGGAGGATGGGAATGAAACAGATAACGAACTACAAAGAATAGATGAGGAAACAAGGGGTTATGGACTAGAATGGGGGCAAGTGCGAGTTTGACAAGCAGCGAGCCACCCATAGTAAATACAGATAATACTAGAAAACTTCTAAAGACTAAACCAAATTGGCGCAGAAAGGAAGGAGCAGATGAGAATAGTACAGGCTGGAAAAAAAACAGATGCATTCTTGCTAATGCAAAAAGATAAAATGGGGGAGCTTTAATTAATAGCTGCAAGGGAGCAGTATGGTATCATAGGTATTACTGAAACATGGTGGCATGAAACACATGACTGGACAGTTAATTTAGAGGGTTATTCCCTTTTCGGAACCATCGAGCAAATAGAAGAGGAGGTGGAGTATGCTTATATATTAAACCAGATCTAAAACCTATCATAAGGGAAGATGTTTATGAAGGGAATTATGAAAATGTAGAGACCTTGTGGATAGAAATTAGCAGTGGAAGTAAAAGTACAAAGAAAATGTTTGTAGGGATATGCTATAAACCACCAAATATCGGTGAGATTGAGGAAGCTAAAATACGTTTGCAAATGAAGAAGGCATCAAAACTAGGTCATGTTTGCATAATGGCTGATTTTAATTATCCAGGCATAGACTGGGGCAATGAGATTAGCATTAAAACAAAAGGAAACAGATTTTTGGGGGTGCTTAAACACAATTATATGACCTAAATTATTGAGGAACCAACCAGTAGCGGGCAATCCTGGATTTGGTAATATCAACAAATGTAGAAGTAATAGCAAATATTCAAGTCCTCGAACATTTGGGTAAGCGTGATGGCATACATCCAAGAGTTCTTAAGGAGTTAAGTTCAGTAGTAGCCAAACCATTACATATAATATTCAAGGACTCCATTTTCACAGGCTCAGTACCACAAAATTGGTATAAAGCAAAAGTGGTGCCTACATTTAAAAAGGGAGCTAAATCACAACCGGGAAATTACAGACCTGTAAGCCCGACATCAATAGTGGGGAAGCTACTTGAAGGTTTAATACGGGACAATATTCAGGAATACCTAATGGAAACAAAATTATTAGTAATAGTCAGCATGGATTTGTGAAGGATAGGTCGTGCCAAACTAACCTCATTAGTTTCTTTGAGGACGTAAGTAGAAATTTAGACCAGGGTAATGAAGTTGATATGGTCTATTTAGATTTTGAAAAGGCTTCTGATACGGTTCCACACAATAGGTTAGTATACAAAATAAAGCAAATTGGACTCGCTAAAAAATATTTGCACCTGGAATGAAAACTGGTTGAAGGATAGAAAACAGTGAGTTGTAATAAATTGAATTTTTCAGGTAGGGCTAAAGTTGTGAGTGGAGTACCTCAAGGATCAGTACTGGGCACCTGCTTTTTAACATGGTTATTAATTACCTTGAGGTTGGCATAGAGAGCAAAGTCTCCATCTTTGCTGTTGACACTAAATTGTGTAAGGTAGTAGAATCAGAGTACAGGCAGTCCTCGGTTATCCAACGGAATCCGTTCTGGAAGTAGCTAGCGTTGGATAGTGAAACCGTTGTAATGCGAGTCCCATGTTGTAAGGACCCGTGACAGGCCTGGCACGCACCCCGCAGCATAGGGCCACCTTGCCCCACGACCAAGCGCCTCCCTGACAAAGGGGGGGACACCACAGGTACCCTTAGCAAGCTGCGCTCCCCTGGCACGTCCCACGGCACCACGGATGTTCACCGTCCTGTTTGTCTCGCGCCACGCGTCTAGAGAAACTGGCGCCACTGGTCCCTCCTTGGGTCTCATCGGCGCATCGGTGATGCGCAGCGTGCTTGGACAGCGCATGCACGCTGCAAAGCAGAGACTGGCTTTTCTGCATCAATCACCAGCTCTCTCCGTGTCTGACCTTGGCTAGCATCTGGACTCCTGACCTCGGCATTACCTATGACGATCCGCACCTCTCCAATCTCGAACACGGCAAGTACCTTCGACCAGCCGCACCTCTCCAACCCCAACCACGGCAAGTAGCTACGACAATACAGAATTCTCCAACCCCGACCCGGCTACCAATCTACACTCGCGGCTGGAGGTCGGTTTATTCACAATCCCCACTTCGACCCCGCGGTCGCGCCCTGTTTGTGGTGAGCACTCCGTTACACATTTTAATCAGTGGCGGCGAGCGTTGGATAACGCATTCAGGCGTTGATTAATGCATTCCGACATCGAAAAACAGCCCTTAGGGTTGCATTGTAAAGCATTGGATATGCCATTCGTAAAGTGAAACGTTGGATAGCGAGGAATACCTGTAAGATGTAATTTCTATCCAAAAGGACTTGGATAGACTGGAAACTTGGGCAGGTAAATGGCAGGTGAGGTTCAATGCAAATAAATGCAAGGTTATGCATTTGGGAAACAAGAATAAACAGGCAATTTACAAGTTAAATGGGGATAAATTAGGAGAATCCTTGATGGAGAAGGATTTAGGAGTGCTTGCAGACAGCAGGCTTAGCAAAAGTGTCCAAAGTCATTCAGTTGCTGCAAGGGCAAACAAGATCTTATCTTGCATTAAACGGCAATGGATGGAAGGGAAGTAAACATAGTTATGCCCCTTAGAAAGCATTAGAAAAACAAAACCTTGAACATGGAGTACAATTTTGGGCACCACTCCTTAGAAAAGACATTATGGAACTAGAAAAAGTGCAGACAAGAGCCACCAGATTAATAAAGGGGATGGAAAATCTAGGAGAGGCTAGCTAAATTAGATTTGTTTACATTTTTTTTTTTAAAGAAGAAAAGGAGGCATCCAAGAGGGGTTTATACGAATATATTCGGGGAAAATTCAAGGAGCTTTAAAAAGAAATATTCATCTGAAGGGCAGAACAAACTATATGGGGTTATACCTTAAGGTTGAAGGTAAGGAGATTCCACGAGCAGTTTTTTTTTCTCTCAATTTAAGGCAGTTACAATGTGGAATTCATTACCCGTGGAGACTGTGATGGCAGCAAAACATGTAAAGAGTCGGTGTTAATGCAATGTAGAGAGGAGGTTCTAGCCACCGGACATCTTGTCCCGAAATGCAGTCGGCTCGATTTTAGAAAAGAGGCCGGAGATTGCCAACATCGGGACTTCACGCCGAGATGCGGCGGCGGCAGCTCTTCACCTTATTATACGACTTTATACTTTCATACATGGGAGTGTTCACGTTTTTATATTTTGTGAATAATCGCTGGTACATTCCAGAACGGGGTGACACACAGGTTATGCCCTCACTGAGGAAAATGCTAAGAATTACATGTGTGTATCCGTGGCACCAAGTGACATATAATGATTATAGACACGTCAGGTTTAGCAGGTACTGGGGAACAGATATTTGTCACTCGGGTTTAGAGGGAAGACTGTCATGCTTAGGATTTGTTGCGTCCGCCATGAACGCCTGAATGTACTGATATGACTCACGTGTGTAATTATTAGTTAAGGAAAGTTATGAGGGCATTTAGATATTGAGGAGAAATGTAAACGTCATTTTTTAAATGTTTTTTTACTCTGTCATAAAACTGTCAATCTAAAAGCTGATTTACGACGGACTTATGTTGTTTCCATGGAGAAAGAATGTATTTAAGTCACAGCAAAGATTATGAAAATAAGATTTCAACAGGTGTGTGTTTGGACCAAACACGTGATAACTCATGTTCCTGACCCAGTGACTTCTCTGGGAGAAAACCTATGGCATTTGGGCAATATAATGTACTGTATAGGGTTTTCTGTTTCTGTTGTATCCTTTCATTTTGAGAAACTGTTCAGCATCTATTTTAATTGTATGTAATCGGAATAAAGCTCTATCCTGGATCTCCTCTTACCTCTCCCATCGTACTTTCAGTGTCTCTTTTGCCAACACCTCCTCCTCCTCTATTGATCTCTCTGTGGGGGTACCCCAGGGCTCTGTCCTGGGACCCCTTCTCTTTTCTCTTTACACACTCTCTCTAGAAGACCTAATCACATGTTTTGGGTTTAAATATCACCTCTATGCTGACGACACACAAATTTACCTTTCAACCCCTGACCTTACACCTGCTATATAGACCAAAGTTTCTGAATGCCTCTCTGGAATATCATCCTGGATGGCCATCCGCCAACTGAAACTTAACATGGCAAAAACAGAGCTCCTTATACTTCCTCCCAAACCTGGCCCTACTACCTCCTTCCACATTACTATTGGAAATACGATCATTCACCCAGTAGCCCAAGCACGCTGCCTAGGGGTTACACTTGATTCCTCTTTCTCATTCTCCTCTCATATTCAAAAACTCTGACTCAGGCCCTCATTCTCTCACGTCTCGATTACTGCAACCTCCTGCTATCCGGCCTTCCTGCCTCTCACCTGTCTCCTCTACAATTTATCCTAAACGCTGCTGCCAGAATCACTCTACTCTTTCCTAAATCTGTCTCAGCATCTCCCCTCCTGAAATCCCTCTCCTGGCTTCCGATCAAATCCCGCATCTCACACTCAATTCTCCTCCTCACTTTTAAAGCTTTACATTCTTCTGCCCCTCCTTACATCTCAGCCCTGATTCCTCGCTTTGCACCATCCCGACACTTGCGTTCTTCTCAAGGATGTCTTCTTTCTACCCCCTTTGTATCTAAAGCTCTCTCCCGCCTTAAACCTTTCTCACTTTCTGCCCCGCACCTCTGGAATGCCCTTCCCCCCAATACCCGACTAGCACCCTCTCTATCCACCTTTAAGACCCACCTTAAGACACATCTGCTTAAAGAAGCATATGAATAGCACTGGATAATCCTGGACACATGATACATAAAGCTTGGCCCCCTGTAGACGCACTTACCAGAACTCCCTCCTACTGTCTCTGTACGTTCTTCCTACCTACCAATTAGATTGTAAGCTCCTCGGAGCAGGGACTCCTCTTCCTTAATGTTACTTTTATGTCTGAAGCACTTATTCCCATGACCTGTTATTTATATTATTTGTTATTTATATAATATGAATTACTACTGTGAAGCGCTATGTACATTTATGGCGCTATATAAATAAAGACATACAATACAGTATGTTTCTGTAATCCTTTTTCTGTAATCTAAGCACTGTATTTTTATATATATTAAAACATTTAATAAGTGATGCTTTGGGCTCTGAATGAACTGTTGCACGCTCTGGAGAGTATTTACATTTTTGGAAACATTTTGCTACAACAAGTGTGTATTAAAGTGCAGTTTTTGAAGTGAAACTTCTTTAGTGGCACCTCTGATGGGATAAAACTGGATGATGTGGGGCGAAATGTGAAACGGAAGTGACGTCACGTAATGGACGCCACTCCGCTCACACCGCCCCTGTCACATGTTGCGGCGGCGGCGATAGCCGCCGGCGCCGCTCCTAATCGCCGCCGCACCCCCCCAGCCCCCCCCCCCCGAGCCCCACACCCCTCCCCCCGAGCCCCACACCCCGTGACATATGCGGCGGCGATAGCCGCCGCTCCTAACGGCCGCTGCCATGCCGCGCATGCGCAGTTGTGATGGCGCCGCTGACGGACGCCACACATGCGCAGAAGCGGCTGGCAGCGGCGTCGTTCCCCCCACACGTTCGCGGGCCCCCTGACATACGGCGCAACACACGCGCGGCACAGGGGCTCGGCGCCGGCTCCTGGAAGAAAGGGTGACCCGGGCGGCGCGCATGTACGCCGCGGGGGGGGGGGGGGGTGTGAAGGGTGTGCGCAGAATTTGTGGCGGGGGGGGGGGGGGTGCGCAGGATTTGTGGCGGGGGGGGGGCGCGCGCAGGATTTGTGGCGGGGGGGGCGCAGGATTTGTGAAGGGGGGGGGGGGCGCAGAAGGGGAGGGGGAGAAGTGGTGTGCAATTTTACACCCCGCCCCTGGCTGCAGCAGGACACACACACACACTGACTGCCCCCCCCCTCCACACACACACACACACACACACACACACACACACACACACACACACACACACACACACACACACCTCCCCACACACTGACTGACCCACCCACACCTCCCCACACACTGACTGACCCACCCACACCTCCCCACACACTGACTGACCCACCCACACTTCCCCACACACTGACTGACCCACCCACACCTCCCCACACATTGACTGACCCACCCACCCACTGACTGACTGACTGACCCACCCACACTGACCCACCCACCCACACCTCCACCCACACTGACCCACCCACCCACACTGACCCACCCACCCACACCTCCACCCACACTGACCCACCCACCCACACCTCCACCCACACTGAAACACCCACCCACACCTCCACCCACACTGACCCACCCACCCACACCTCCACCCACACTGACCCACCCACCCACACCTCCCCACACTGACTGACCCACCCACACCTCCCCACATGGACTGACCCACCCACACCTCCCCACACTGACTGACCCACCTCCCCACACACCCACACCTCCCCGCATACTGACTGACCCACCCACACCACTCCGCACACTGACTGACCCACCCACCCACACCTCCCCCACACACTGACTGACACACACACTGACTTACACATACACACTGACACAAATACACATACACACTGACTGACACACACACACACACACACATACACACTGACTTACACATACACACTGACTGACTGACACACATACACACACACACACTGACTGACATACACACTGACTGACATACACATACACACACACACACACTGACTGACACACATACACACACACTGACTGACACACATACACACAAGGAATTCACACTTAGTGCAAATAGCTAATACAGGGGATGTGTGCCGAGCACGCGCATTCTAAGTCAAATTTATTTGCGTTTTGTCACTGAAATTGTATTTTGATTTTTAATTAAAACATCACCAACACAAATACAATTGCTGTGACAAAAGTCAAAGAAGTTTCACTTACTATGCGCGTGCACAGCATACACAGCTTTTTATTTTCTATAATAAACAGGGACCTGGGACCCTAGCAAATATTAATATTACATGTTTTATTTGCATAACTATCTCACGTGGTGGCCGCGTATAGATATGATTGCAATTAAAGCTGCAGTTCATGCAATATCCTGCATGTGTGTTTTTTTTAATAAATCAGTTCTGTAGTAAGAAAAAATACTTTTAGCATTTTCTGTTTTAAAAAAAACAACTTTGAAAGACCAATTTTCTTGTATTCTATTTTAACAAGCATGCTTGTTCCTATAGCAACGATTTACATTCCCCATATTTAAAGATGTCGCCAAACTTTGCCAATCAATAGACGGAGAACGAATTGATCGGCAGTCTATGCAGTTTTTTTTAGGTAAGTAGAGATTGCACAACTGAAACTATTGAAGTAAAAAAAAAAAACGAAAAAAAAAAAAGGGAGCCTGAACTGCAGCTTTAAGGTCCCTTTTCTAGTGGTTAATGAGTAAAATGATATGCATTCAAAATAATGTTTAATAGTAACAACGGGGCAATATATAATATGTAATCTGTGAGATAGCTATTTACACTGTTGCTTGTGAATGAGTGTGCACTCCGTCATGAACCAGGTCACTTTCAGTGTAAAACTGCTACTAGGCGAAATATGCCAGCAATAAACTGTAACAGAGGGACCGACCAGTGCCCTTTTGGTTTAAATATAAAATGTAACGGCAACAAAAAGGAGCCTGAACTGCAGCTTTAAAGCTGCAGTTCAGTCTTTTTTTTTTTTTTAATTCATTTTTTAACTTCAATAGTTTCATGTGGGCAATCTCTAATTACCTAAAGAACTGTATAGCTGCAGGTCAATTCGTTCTCCATGTATTGATCGTCAAAATTTGGCAAGATCTTTAGAGATGGCATATGTTTTTCTTCTGCTTCTGCTTCTGTCACTCAGTGGAAGCTCATGAATATTCATGAGCACTCCTGCACTCACGTGCTAGAGGGAGGGCAGGGCTGACAAAGGGGTGTGCCAGGGCTTGTGACAGGGGCAGTGCCTAAGCAAATGGTTGTTAAAATATAATACAAGAAAATTTGTCTTTCAAAGTTGTTTTTTTAAAAACAGAAAATGCTAAAAGTATTTTTTCTTACTACAGAACTGATTAAAAAAAACAAACATGCAGGATATTGACTGAACTGCAGCTTTAAGGAGTTAATATTAACTCATTGGAGGTACCGTATACAGGTAAAATGTGAGTTGGCTAGAGTAGCCTTGTGTATTAACCCTTATTGCATATCTACGTTGCGTGCCCACTTGTGTGCTGTTTGTGACAGGTGGTATATGGGGACAGATTACTCATTTGAGGGACCTTTGCGGAGGTGAAACATGGGGCAGCCTGTGAGGGGAGTATTAAACTTTGTCCTGTATGCAGGTCACGTGCTCACGGGTGTGCCGTACGTGACACTTACTGCAACAAGTTCTTTGCCACTTTGATGGGCAAGTTTGCGGCAGTTTCAGAGTACCATCTAATCTTAGGAGGGGACTTAAACTCGATAGACAAACTCTATTTGGACAAAATATCAATCTCCCCCAATAGAGGTTAAAGAAAGAGGATTAGACACACTACACAATCTTTTGATACCAATTTTGTTAAAAAATAAATTAAAAAAAGGAGTTTGGCCTGTGACCCTTTGAGGTCCATCTACCCTCTAGAAAGTGACTACTCTTGATTGTCTATGGTGCATGCAGAATCTGACCATGCTCCTATCTAATTCACTATGAGCATAGCTGGAAAAGAAGCAATTAATAGAAGTTGATCCTTCCCATCCAGAATGCTCAAAAACCCTAGTTTTGTGATCCTTAACCAAAACTGGTGGTCGCAGTATATAGAGCAGGGGTGGGCACCTTTGCTGTAAACTTGAAGCAGGGCAACCAGCTATTAGTGAAGCAGGCGGACAGCCAGAGAGGAGTCAGGAATTAGAGGAGCGTGGCACCGCAGTGGAGGATCAAGTATATCAGTGCAGACAAGGAACACTTCCGGGTTGGGGGTACATGGAGTACTCAGGCGCGCGCGCTTACTACATGCTCCACCACAGGTGTCCTCTGACTGTTTCTCGGCCCCTGCATCATTCACAAACTGCGGCGTGCTCGTGCATGCCGGGGGAGTGCTCGCGCTTGGGAAAAAACTAAGTTACTCAATTCTCCACAGTTTGACTGCCAATTCGCCACAAGTGGCGAATGGCGACAGGGTTGCCCACCCTGGATATAGAGCATAGCAATGCTGGAAACCCAAACCCCCTGATCTTTTGGGATGCGGCCAAAGCAGTCCTAAGAGGGAAAATCATGGCATATATGAGCACAATATATACATTAAAAAAAATTGGGATGATTATTTGAAAGAAAAGAGAGAACTAGACCCTTTAATGGAGAAACCCACAAAGACTATTTCAAGGCCAAATTCTATAGATTTGGGAACAAAGCTGGCAAGCTTCTAAGTAACTTAACCACAATAAAGAACACAAAAACTTTTATCTCAGCGTTTAAACATGGACAGGACTATTGACCCAGCCAAAATTACTGAAATTATTAAAGGAGTTCTACCAAAAATGAAATTCCCAAAAACCTCCCCAACTAACGAATTTACCTTTGGAACCATTTAACAGTATAGCTCACAAAGACAGAGTCTCTAAATTGTCTTATAACCAAAGAAAATGAAGACGCTATTAAACAGTTAAAAACTCTTAAGGCACCAAGGCATGGTGGCTATTCTGCAGAGTTTTATGAAGTCCTGAACCCTCATATCTCTGCCATCCTTGTTAATTATTACAACGAAAAGTTGACTCGAGGTACTTGCCCAAAAGCTCAGCTTACATAAGGTTCCTTCCAAAAAAGGAAAGGGATCCAGAGGATGTACCTTTCGTATAGACCTATTTCATTGCTAAACCTATACTATATAATCTTTACTAAAATACTAAAGGATAGGCCAAGTGGTGTCCTCCCTTCAATTACCTATGGTGACCAGACGGAATTTGTTAAAAGGCAGAGAACCGGGTTAACAATACTCATAAGGTACATATATGGCAGTTCAAAATTACTGTGCTGGGAACCTGGCAAAGGGTGGCTTCGATAACTCGACAGGGCAGAAACTCCCAGGTAAGTTTGGATGCTGAAAAAGTCTTCCATATGATACCTTGGACACATCTATTCAATACTATGAACCAATTTGGGATTAAGGGAAGGTTTGTATCAGCTACTGAAACCTTATACAGTGACCCGCTTGCCGGAATCGTTACTAGCTCAGGGAAATTGAAATGGTTCAGTCTGCAATGAGGTACCATACAAGGTTGTCCTTTTTCCCCTCTCTTGTTTGGCAATGCATTGGAACCCTTAGTTATCGCCTTGAGGGAAATTGACACTGGTATACACGAGTTAGCAAACAATTAAGATGCCCGATCCGCACAGCGTCTTTCGTGACTAACGTCAGCTCGTGATGTTCCTTCCCGCAACACACAGCTTCGATTCTGGGAAAGTAGTGTGACAGCGTCAGCACAGGGCATCAGTGATCCCGGTCTTGACTATGCGCTTTGCTGGAACAGCTTCATGAGACTCCTGTGGCATTGTAAGTGTGCATTTTTATGCACTTTTAGGGTCTGTAAAACCTGATGATTTAGTACCTGATGAAAAGTCCATATGGGTTGTTTCTCCTCTGTTCTTGGCTGTTACAAGTTCACAATGCAAATTCTTAATTTATTCTGAGTACAGCTCTACTTTGTACTTCTGTCCTAGAGGAGACCTGCATTTTGAGGAATTTGTTTGTCTATGATGTGTTGGCTGCACAAGCAGGATTCTCCTCACCTGAAACGGTTTCCCCGCACTTTGGAACAGTAAAAATGTCTCCCCATCAGCCATAAGAGTTTCATAAGAGTATAAATTACTTAACAAAATTGAAGTGATTTATACTTTGAGAAAAAAATGCTTTTTATTGTACTTTATTATCATGTCATAACAAGACTTTCATGTTCATTACTGTACTTTTAAATAATAATGTTGGACCCCATTCTCTTATGAACCACATTAAAGACTGCATTTTTACTAACATTTTATTTAAACACCTGTGGAGAGATATAGATATTTAAAAAAAAGTGTACCTTTGGGCTAGATGAGGCAAAGAAAATGTAATCTGGCACCCGACCCTATCGACAAGTCAAAGCAAGCAGGAAAAAAAAAAAGTCACATGAGAAAATGGACTGGAGTGGAAATTCCTGGTACACAGTGACACGTCTGATACAGTTTGGTCCTCTGCTATAATGACCTTGAAAATGTTTAATAGAATTATTTAATTACATCTAAGTTTCTGCCTTTCCACCCCCTCACCCCAGAAAAGTTTTTGAGTTTTTCATGTTTAGGATTATACTCAATATCTTTTACAGTATGCAGGGTCAACTACATATGACTGATAAAACTCATTCTTTCATCCTTGTAAGTCTTAAACACTGCTTTACCTTCCCTTGGGCAACAAAAAGAAAATATTTTTTTCTTTTTAACTTCTTAAAATAGCTGTCAATTCAAAGACTAGAGAATATTTGAGAATTATTTACATTTTATCCCAATCTGTGGATCGCAAAAAAGGAACAAGAGACACCACTCTTAATTTAAATAAACAGATATTACATTTGATAGCAGCTTCAGAGCTTTGCCTTTGTATACAGTATATCAAAATAAGGTAAACTGCAAGATAGTAGGTAAACCTCTTAATTGTGTTGTGCTAGTCTTCCCCCCCCAAAAAAAAAATCTAATTTAAATTCAACCAATTAAGCAACCAAACTATGTATTAGGCCCTTCTGTGTTCCTCTATGTGGTAAAAGTAGTTTTCTCCAGCATTACAACATACAACTGACAGAATTGCATAGCATGCTTACCAATTAATCAAATAAATATACCAGAGAAGAACACGATCCTTTTAAACAGCACTGCCGCACAATAACCTTTGTTTAGCTCAGGCCTTCCATTTAGCAGCCATAATCTCGAAGAACCAAGCAATTGAAACAGCAGCCTGTAATAAGCTGTATATGACATTTATGGGTTAGACTTTGTAGGTCAGTCTGGAATGCATCACTTTTGATTGTTCTTTCTTCTCTAACACCAATCCTATCGAAAAAGACAGACCCTTGGCTCAACATGCTTGTTCTGCAATCTTCTGAAAGATCATATGAATGGAATCCTCTCCTTGGGCCTGTTCCAAGATTTTCCAAAATCAAAAAGGCACCAATGGCAATTATGTGATGTTAGATGGTCTGCTTGGCCCTAGCGATTAGGGTTAAAGCAAAAAGTCCATAATGTGTACTCGTGAGACCCGTTTAGGATTTTTGAACACTGCATTATACAGAAGGTATCCTATTTTAATCTTGACCTTACTGCACGTAATAAGTAACAGCATAGATATACAGCAAACTACCCGTTTTCTCATTCTTGTACAGATAAGTTACAACTAGCACCATGAGACCACATAGTGCTGACTAAATCCTATCCTCCAATGAGTGAAAGATGTCACATGTGCATGACTGTAAGCCATGCTCTGATGCGGAACAATATTACAAGAAGAGCCACAACCAAGCTGTAGATTTCAGCACACTCACTGACTGGATTCAGTAAGGCTTATGGACCCAAAGATAAACAGAGAGGTTCTCAGACCTGACTTCCCTTACTTACAAGTAGAGAACAAATGACAGAGTCCAGAGACCAGACTCTTCTTGGTCTGGTTAATATAAACTGCTGGCATGATAGGGCTCTCAGGAAAGTATCCTTTGGAGTATAGTTTAAAGATTGCTGTCAAGTCAACATCCTTTTCAATTGAGACTGCCATGGTACAATAAGTAGCTACCAAAACAGGCTTTATCTGAAATAGTACAAACAGTCCCATGTTTATATCTCCAAACACATCCCAATCTCACCAATACAAATTAGCAACTTTACTGCCCAAAGGTTGCCAGTAATAGATTTATTTGTCAGGCAGTGATGTTTTTAACTTTTCCCAAACTGATCTTGTCTGCAGTATCACAGCACAACTGATGATGTGGCAGCTTCAGAAACAGCTGCTGGAAAGACTGCTATGCATGCACAGTACTGCAGTATTTTCTTTCTTTATCGGTGGGTATGGTTAAGAAATCCTTTCATATTTGAAGAAAATATGTGCCACTAGGATATTTAAATTAAAAAATATATATATAATGTACTCTAAAAGCATCGGTGCTGTAATTCTCTGACAGGTATTGAAAATAAATTGAAGGGGTAAAAAGAACATGCTAGAAGGATGGAGCACTCCCATTAACACTTTTACAATGGATAGTATTAATGGCTCTGCAACATTCTACAGCACAATAATAGATTCAATACAGAAACATAGAAAGGATAAGTACAGCAATGTTCTGCAGATATATCAGCATTTTTTAAAGGGTAAACATTATACTTCCTACATTTGTTGCATAATTGATTAAAAAGCTGTAGATACAATAAAACAAACACACAACAGTAGTGTGAGTAAAATAATCTGAAAGAAATGGAACAAATTGGTCAGTAAAAGAAAGTGATTGTAAGTTTCTAAAAGACAAGTCCTCCCTGTACCTGACAAAAAGCAGAACTCCAGGAAGGTGTCACTTCAGACTCCTTTCAAAATCGATTTGGTTCTATGGTGGATATCCTTGTGGGTCCTGTCACTGTTGACCCGCTGCAATAAGCTTAGATTTCTGGTTAAATGCATTGACTTATTTGCCTGGTAATCGTTTATATTTGTACTTCCAGTCTCAGGCTAAACTTGCCACATGATGCCAATAGCCAAAAAGGCTTAATTCAATGTAAATTAAAAACACTTCATAAAGAAAAAGAGAAAACACTCTACTATTTACTTCACAAATCAATAGTATCAAGATAAAGCTCCAAACTAAAAGAAAAAGACATCTTACCACATAACAATTTGAATATTAAACGGCCAATGTTCCTATTAAAAGCAGCAATCCCACACTTCGTCTTCTTTTGCATTTTATTTTTTGTACTTCCTTTACCCTTTCTAAAATATTTAGAATCTGAAGCTTTGTCCAGGAGATGCAAGGGTTTCAAATATTAAGTGTCCGGGAGGTCAAAATTATGTTCCCCCCAGAGCTCATTGCAGTCTAAAGGTTACCATAGTAACCTCAGAAGCTAGAAAATAAGGGAATCCTGTTTTTTTCAACAAACAAAAAAAAAGCTATTACAGATTTGCTCACCTTTCAAAGAAACTAAAATGAAGACATAAGAGAATACATCAAATTATAACAAGCATAAATTACAAAAGATGTGCCAATAGAAGGAGCTTTTCCCCTCTTGTGAAATCAATTCCAGGCGTATATGTGTATGTATAATAGACAGACAGACACAAACTGTAATTGTGCAACTACATTCATAGAGGTCAGGGGACAAACGTGTAGTCCAGAGCCTGAAAAAAAAAACTTATTTAGCCAACTTGTCTAATTTCACTGCTTACAAAACTATAAAAAAAAAATTAAAAAAGGATGCAAAATAGCAGTCTGACATTTATTAATTGCATACTAATTATGGTCACTTGCAGATTTAATTATGTTCGGTCAATGTAGCAGCACAGAGATGGGTATTTGTGTTAGATTTGGCAGAACTGCTACTAAATTTCTGCAGCCTCAGATACTTTCGTAGAAAGTTCCTCTTCAATTTTTATGAGGGCAAACTAATCTTTGGTGATACCTTAACCCAGGGGGGCGGGAGATTTTTGAAGGGGGGTGCAGCGGTTGCAGAGGCCCTGCGCTCTTCCCTACTGCATTGACATTAAATGCCGGGGGATCGCGTGGGGCCTCTGCAACATACAGTATTACTTGCCGAGATTCAGGCGGCTGGTGATGCGTCACCATGGCAACGCGGCCGGGGTCACGTGACGTTGTATGACCCTGAGGTAAGGCAGGCGCGAGCACCGGGGGCAGCAGGCAGGGGGGGGGGGGGGGCGCAACTGCAAAAAATTTGCACACCCCTGCCTTAACCCTTAAAATGCTGGCCTGTCACAAGAGCTGGAACGTCTGGGGGCCCATATGATTATCAAGGAAAGTCATGCCCTTTTTGCTTATTTTCTAGGAGATTACGTTCAGGGAAACAATGGAAGTTGCGCCCCCTTTATATCACTGCAGACTGGTAGCAACCACACTATTTAACCCTTTGCGTGGACCAAGACAGTTACTACATCATGGGTCAGGCACTATAGCGCCTCATGACAGTGGATAAGTCATACCCAAGGAATGCTTTTTTTCCCAGTTTAAAATGCGTCCTGACCCGATCTGCAGTGAAGGGAAATGGGAGGTGGACTTCTTTACTATTTCCGTGGTCACATAACCGGCCTAGGTCGGAGGAGTCGTAGCACTCTGGTGCCACGGCCCCTCCACCACTCAAAAGAGTTTTAAAAAACAAAACAAAACCCCAACAAAATAGGAGAATTGCAACTACAAAATTGGGAATAAAACTATTTCTTGCTAGTTTAAAAAAAAACCTCTTTCTCCATTCAATATGGTGACTCATCACGCACTGCTACAGTAGCTTTGTGGTAATTTCCATTTAAACGAATGTGTTAATAACACCCATTAGATTAAGAGAACATTTAAAATAAAAAAAATTTACAAAAATTAAAACACAGACTTAAAAAAAAAAAGGTAGAAATTTATAAATTACTGTTCAATTCATATCTGCATACAAGTTTTGGGATTTTCAATTATCTGAAGAAAAAAATGATGATGTACTGCCATCTAGTGCTTACACATCATACTGCATTACATATTCAGCAATACATTTACTGGTTTGGCAGACATCTTGATACGGTTTCCCCTTCGTTTGTTTACATTTACAGTAGTTTTAAATTAGGTGCAAATTTGTATTTCACGCTGTAAACTTAAATAAAGAGAGACAACAATTTTACAATGATATATGTTTTAACAGCCGTATACAACAATTATAAGGTATTGGATAATATTTGTTTAAATCAATCTGGTACTTCAGGGACTAATTAATGTTGGTTACAAATGTTTTCAAAAATACTCAAATTGTTTTTAAGGCCTGTCAAACGAGACCTGTGTTATATAGGACTAAGGTTATTGCAAGTCAACATCTGTGCTCCTAGAGATAGGATTAAAATATGGCTTAACCTAGGGTTATAACTAATAGCCACTAAAAGTGGAATATGTACTGTTTGGAAGGCTGTAGACAAGACCCAGATCATGGGCTGTCAGCATCAAAGAAAACCTTACATTCTTTAAATATTCCCTGTGCAGAGAGAGAGATGACGAATAGGTAACCACTTTGTCTGAGGGCTATGTTAAATATAAGATATCATTGGTCTGAAACCTATTTTAAAGAATAACAAATACATATTTTTAACCATTGCAATGAGATGAATCAAATGATGCCAAAAATTTCATGATTAAGGAGGTGCAAAAGACAGCTATCCATTTCTCCTGCAAAAATAGACGTTAGGCTGTCAAGATAGATGCAGGCGTGTATGTTAAGTAAGGGAATCAGAGGGATCCATACCTGTCTGCAGTTCCAGAGTTTGCTGTTTGGTACCCCCGTGTTATACTGTACACACTCATTGCGCTTGTTCTACTGTTTTTATGTACGCAGATTATTTACCCTTTTATAAATGTATTCTTGAGATACTTCACTATTAGCGATTTGTGCTGTTGTTTTTGTCTCCGATTCCCTAGCTTCTTGGGGGTGCTGAGCCACTCTCTTTTGATACAGCTGCAGACGCAATTGAGACCCTCCACGGTTTTGTATGTTTTACTTCTAATATATTTGTATGCTCTCACAGATCACAGGAGCTACAGGGTAATTGCAATGTTTTGTTCACATCAGACATTAGTCACTATCACTTTAAAGTGGTTGTAGCTGCGCACATTTTCTTCTTTTTTCAGTGTATGTTAAGTACACAGACCCAACTGTGTAGATGGCGTGTATCTAGGTATTATCAAAACCAAGTTATGAAGCATTTTATATATTGAGCAAACTTTTAAAGTTCAAAGAAGGGTTCTTTTTTTTTTAAGTGGTAAAAATGTCAGCTTGAGCTGTTTTACGACAGATAGATAGTGGTGTATTAACCCATGTCCCGTATGCAGGTCACATGCTCACAGGTGTCCCGTATGTGACAGATGGCGAAGTCTCTCCCAATTTACTTACATGGTGCACAATAGATAACATAAAAACAAACATATATTTAGTATTATAAGTTTCCCAAGACAGCAAAAAAAGAAAACAAATAAAATAGGCTACTTAAGAACTCCAAGTACGAAAATGTGTACAGTAGTTCACAAATATTAAAAAAAAACAATTTCTTCAAAGTAGAGGTCTCCTCTAAGACAAATACAAAGTAGAGCTCTACTCACAAGTTCATAATGCAATTCTCCATGTAATGTGACAGCCAAGAACAGTAGACCCTTATGGACCTTATGAAAGGCCTGTATGGGACCTGAAACTTTGTCTTTCCACTGTTCTTGGCTTGGGGAGAGCAGGCAGGGGGGCGCAAACAAAAGTTTCCGCACCTGTGTATTGGATGATGGAGGAAAGTTGGTCACCTTTGTTTCATACTCAGAGATAATGTGAAATGGCTATTCACACCAATCTATCAATAAAAATAAATTTTAATGCATGTCTCTCTTAGCTCAAGTCTACAAATGTATTTTGCCAGCTTGCAATCTTAATAGTAGAAATTGAGCAAGTTAGGGATGAGTCACCCAGTATCATACTGGAATGCTTCAATCCATGCATCCTGGCATCTTGTTTTCCTCAACCTATTAGCTAGAAACTGTTGCTAAAATGAGAAACTTCATTTAGAAATGTCTTATATTTGGTATAAAAAAATGTTTAAGATCAATTTGTTTTAGCGTAGATGGGATTGTTCCTTAATGCATTATCACAGCCATTGAATAATATGATTCAAACAAAGAACCTGACGCTCAACCAAATAGGTATGTAATGAATTTTAAACAAGGTACATACGAGAAAAATGAGAATATATATATAGATATATACAGTGGTCGACAAATCACCACAAAATCTACTCGTCGAACATCAAAATCTACTCGCCACCTAGTACCACACGTGTGCTACTTGGGCCAATAGGAGCTCGCCACGATGTTAAATCCACTCGCCCGGGCGTGCAAATGTATAGGTTTGTCGAACACTGGATATATTTATCTATATATATATAGATATAGATATATACACACACACACACATATACACACACACATATACACACACACACACACACCGTTACTAGCAAGATAAAGCTGGTTACATCTTCATAAATACAACATTATGTATTTGTGTAAACAGGTACTGGTGGTAGCTTTTTCAACAAATTATATTTTTTGTTTTTTAATATATTTCATAGTCAGATGTCAAATTCTTAAAAAAAAAAAAAGTAGAAGGACCTACTAGAATGCCATTATTCACTAGTTTGACATGAAAGCTGTCTGTTGCTAATGCACTCACCCCATCTATCAATGTAAGAGATCCAACAACTATATTGACCCATCACCAAAATGGAGGTACAAAACACAAATTAAATTGATACTAATCCATTGCACAAACATTTTCAAATCCTATTACAGTGCTTTTTCACATCACTAAACATGTCAATGAATCGTCCAGAATGCTGACAAAATCTTATTCAAATCATATATTCAATTCAGTTCCCAATAGACGAGAGAAAATGTGCACATATAAGTTCTACCACTGCTCCCATTGTTCTGATAAAACCATTATTTATCAAAGGCTTTTTTGTTTTTGTTTTATTTATTTATTTTTAAACGGAGTCCAACCCTTTCAAAACTTCGACACCTTTGATTCACAATCAAAGAACAGCTGTGATATTATTCTCATTAAGTAAAGACACCGAGTGGCACTGAGTTTGAAGCAGGCGAGCCTGATTCAAATCCCGGTGTTGGCTTCTGGTGACCTTGGGCAAGTCCCTTTATCTCCCTGTGTCTCCAGCACCAAAAACATAGATTGTAAGCTCTACGGGGCAGGGACTGTGTCTGCAAAATGTCTCTGTAAAGTGCTACGTAAAAACTAGCAGCGCAATACAAGAACAACCAATTATTATTATTTAAGTAAACAAAAATATTGCATTAACAATTGCTTAGTCATTACCACCATGTTGATGTATATCACAAATACATGTAAAAATTGTTGTCTCCTTAAAAAACAAAACGGTTTATCATGTTCAGTATAAAAATAGAAAAAAGTTTGAAATAAGGGATCCCCTCCTCGAAATTATTGGAATTCAAGGTAGATCGGAATCTCCAAAAAGATGTCTACATCATAACTTACAAACCAACTTTTATAAGCTATACTTTCTGGAGTCAGGAGGAGAGCAAATGTAAAAAAATAAAATAATGAACTAGCACTCTCCCTGTCTACTATAATTCAGCTTGAGGTGTTATGATCCTGCGTCTATACCACAAGATGCAAACATTAAAAAAAAAAGGACTGGATCCGCACTCAAAAGTAAATCAAAGACAATGAAGGACTTACGTTTTTCTTTGATCCCATCAAGTTCATTTTTAAATGCATCAAAAAAAGGAGCAATACAGAAAAAAAAAAAGTCAGCGAAAGGAAAGGTCAGCAGACACACAGTTATGTCTATAAACACAAAACAACGTTCCCAGCACTCATAAATGACAGTTGAAAAAGGAGTAAGCTAAACTAATTTAATAAAGAAAAGAACACAAACCCCGACGGCTACCACTCAGACTATGGGACTACGTGGTCATGGCTCCTTCAGCACTTGCCGAAGATGACGTCAGGTTACCATGGTAACCAAGACGCGAAGCCACCAGGGGAACTCTGCATACACATGCGCATTACTGCTCCAGTCGCGCTAATTCCTGAGGATCAATTACTTCCTGGTTCTCAGTCTATCAGGAAACCGGAGAGCGGTAGACACACCGTGACATGACAACCAGCAACTATTTCAGAGCGCTCGTGTCCTGTTCGTTCAGCACCTCCATCACTCCCTACGGAGAGATTGAGCAGGAGGAATGCCACAAAACAGACTCCAGAAAGCACAGAGACACATCCTAGCTTTGCCGTGGACTCATACTGGTCGGTAGAGCACATTTCTAGACAAAGTAGCAAAAGGAGTTGATGTTCCTAGCACTCAATATGAATAAACTGAAAAAACACTGGAATGTGCCAAAATATATCAATTGTAATGGAAATACACAATATAGGATAACAGGATGCTAACACTAACCTAGGAAAAATCTATGTAAACACAAGCTAAAAATGGTGTGATTGAAGGGGAGGTAGGTAAGGGAAAAAAGGTGGTGACAAACTGCCTAACAGAAAACAAAAAGAGTAAATGTGATTGGGCAATGTTTTGGGGCTTACTACCCCTTCCTCAGGTCCGATCCCAAAAAGAAACTTAATAAAGGAACCAGTGGTACTTCCCTTCATGCCATGCCACAAAATATCTCCCTCCCGCCTGTACAGAGAATTATACACAACTAAACAACATAAAGTCGTGTTTGCATAGACAGGGAAATCTAAAAAAAGGAACACTAATTGAAAATGTCAATGTGTCCACATAAGCTTACACTGGTACAGCCAGAAACATAATCAATACCTAATAAATGCTAACCAGGAAATCCTAGTGCATTAATATACACAATCTCAGGTAAATCACACAATTGTAATTGTACAAAACTAGTCTGATGCAAATTAATTATAATCTGGAATACACAAATAATGCAATACTACTTTATATCTTGCTAACCCTATATTAAATCACAATTACTAAAATGAAAGTCAGCAATATGGCAAACATGAAGATCAGCAGTAAAAGGGTTACACAAGAATAATATATCAGCTCATACGTGTCACCAGTTTCTGGAGCAGCTTGTCCAGACAGTCACCCACCCAGTCAAACACCCACTCCGTCACCCACCTAGTCCGTCCGTCACCCACCCCTCCCGTCACCAACCCACCCAGTGAGTCAAGTGTCAGTCACCCACCCAGTCAGTCCGTCCGTCATCCACAAACTCTGACTAATTGTAGTAAAGTATAAATATAATACAATAAATAAACTTATCGAATATTGGTATTAGTTCTTACTAGGAGTTTAAAAAAAAAAAAAAAACTCAGTGGGGCGGGGCTAGGTGGCGAGTAAAAGAGAGAGAGAGGGGGCAAGTAGGAGAGAGACAGGGCGAGAGAGAGAACCATAACCGAAATAATGTGTGGTGATAACCTATCCAAGTCTTAAATTGCAAAGCCAGTACAACCAACCTCACACTGATGAGACCCAATATGTCGAAACAGCTGTCTGTGAGTTTGTTTACTGGCTTTGCATCTAATCCCAGGCTGTGTTTAAAACAGCGAGCATTGGCACTGTGTAATTACTGCAAAAGTTGGCACTGTGTATCATTTGCATGTAATTTCACAGAATCCCTTGCTGCAGTGGAAGCACTGTATGCTGGGTGATAATGGCTGAAATTTAGGGTTGCAGACCTGTCTAAGACATGTGAATGTGCTCACAAGTAATATTTTTATTTGATATTTATAAATATATATATATAAAAATATATATATATATATATATATATATATATACACACACATACACACACACTGTAGTGGGATTGGTTTTTGCGCTAAGACGGTGTTTTAATGTTAATTGGTAACAATTGCTGGGAGGTCTGTGACCACCTTCTCCATTTAAAACTGACCAATCACACTGTTAGAGGATGACACAGAGAGGGTGCTAGTCGGGTATTGAGGGGAAGGGCATTCCAGAGGTGCGGGGCAGTCAGTGAAAAAGGTTTAACGCAGGAGAGGGCTTTAGATACAAAGGGGGTAGAAAGAAGACATCCTTGAGAAGAACGCAAGAGTCTGGATGATGCATAACGAGAAATTAGGGCTGAGATGTAAGGAGGGGCAGGAGAGTGTAAAGCTTTAAAAGTAAGGAGAAGAATGGAGTGTGAGATATGGGATTTGATTGAAAGCCAGGAGAGGGATTTCATGAGGGGAGATGCGGAGACAGATCTAGGAAAGAGTAGAGTGATTCTGGCAGCAGCGTTATAGCAGGTATTGTCTATTGAGACATGTCTTCCTCAAGGAGCGGTGAAGAGAACATTTATAGGCAGTGTAGGACCTGCAGATACATGTTTACCTTGACATGGTTACAGGCTAAGGCTACGCTTATAGTGCCGGCGACGCAACAGTCAGGCTACGGTCGCTGGAAAAATCAAATAGAGATGACTTCCAGCGATCGCGACCAAACTGTTGCTCCGTCGCGCTTACTATAAGTATACGCGACGGCGGCAATGCATTTATTTTGCCGCGACGTCGCTGTCGCCATAAGCGCAGCCTAAGGCCTCGCCGGCGCTGAGTGAGCAGCACGCTCGCTGCTATGAAACACATTGAGGCAATGTGTGTGGCCAGCGTGAGCGAGCGCCTGCTCAGCACTTAGCTTCTTGCAGAGCAAGCAAATTTTAATTTGTCATCCGCAAGTGCGTCACGTGAGCGGTTCGCCAACGAGGCCGCACCCCCTCCCCACTCGCACACTTAGCCAGCCACAAATCTCCCAGCCGAGCAAGGAGCGTGACGTCACCGCGCATGAGCGGCAGCGTGCGCACTCCCTGCCTGGCCGCAGCCTTAGGCTGAGTCCATGGTGACTCAGCCCGCGCTGAGGCTGAGGGAAAGCGGGTGCTTTCCCTGGCCTTGGTTAGCGCGCTGTCCGGGGGTGTGTCGGGGGGAAGGCCAGTGACGTCACAGAGCTCACGTGATCGGCCCTGCGCGAATTTAAAATTTTCCTAAGACCTACGCTTCCGCACGCTTGCGGAAGCGTAGGCAAGCCCCTACTAAAGCCGCTCTCATTGCGGCTGCAGGGGCTCACTGGTAAGTGAGAGCGCGCCTCAGCACGGGTCAGCGCATAAGCTCTGACCATGCCCTAGGCCTTATGCTGAGTCCCCGCTGGCGCTGAGCTTGCTGAGCAGGCGGCGCTTGGCGCGGTTACTTATATATATATATATTATACAGTGTTCGACAAACCTATACATTTGCTCGCTCCGGGCGAGTGGATTTAACCCCCGGGCGAGTAAATATTGGCCCAAGCAGCACACGTTTGGTACTAGGTGGCGAGTAGATTTTTTGGTGATTTGTCAACCAGTGTGTGTGTGTGTGTGTGTGTGTGTGTGTGTGTATATATATATATATATATATACGCAAGTTCCAGCTCACGGGATGCATGCGCGGGCACAGACGCTCAGCGCTTTTGTAAATAACATTTTTAAACCTTCCCGCTTGCTCAGATAGCCCGCAATTGCGCCCCCCCCCCCTCCTCCCACGCGTCCGCGAGTTGCAGGACACCCTGCGCTCATGCTCTAAGCAGGAGCGCGCTCAGTGCCAGCGGGGACTCAGCCTTATAGTGCTTTGGCCAAATATGTTTAAGTAAATGACCCATACTGAGAAGAAAACATATGGTATTTAAAAATATAATTTGTCAGATTGACTATAGCATTGTGGCTTTTTTTTTTTACTATATATATATATTACACATATACACACACAACACTTTGAAATAAAATCATATTGTATTTTTGTATTGACCAAGAACAAATGAAACATCATTACAGACTCATGCTCCCTCGGTTGCTTTCGACCTGGCAGCTCCCAGGCCATGTTTATATTCAGCTCCCAGGCCGCCATGTTTACATGTCCTTCCGTTACTAACAGAACGAGCTTTCATTATTCAAATTGTTATTTTTTGCCACATTATTCAAACCTCATTATTCAAATTGAGCACCGGCGCCATGTCCTGCGCTCGCGCTCGGTGTCCGCTCTGACGTGGGTGAAACGGTCACTCGGTGTTTTGAATCCTCACAAGCACACGCCGACTCTCACGTGCCTTCCTGATTCAGTGCTACGCATGTCTGACTACGGGCGCCGCCGAGGGAAAAGAAGCCGTGCACAGACCTCTTTGCTCAGATGCGGAAGCAACACGGCGCGCATGCGCACTGTTCCGGCTGAGGCCAGGGTGACACCAGTTGTGCTGCTTGATTAAAAAACAAGTAGTACTATTTTAATTATAGCCTTTTGAGGCATACCTCAACTTAGTAACAGTACCAAGCTAAAGTAACAGAAAACTTTATTAATTAGCCCAGAAGAGACAGTAATGCATGGGGCAATATGTTAAAGACCCCTAGGAACTCAATGGCTACAAGGTTACATAAAAACATCATTTTATAAAAGTGAAGTCACATTGGTGTAGCCAAAATGAGAAAAAAGTTGAGACATTTGTAATGAGAATGCAACAAACATGAAAAGTGGGTGATCTCAAAAACGAATGCGCCCATTCTAGAAATCATGAACAGCAAATTATTAGGCAAATAATTTAAGAGCGTGTGGAATAAGGCAGAAGTTAAGAATAAAAGGGGTGTATTCTCAAGCATTTACAAAACATTATTGCTTTCACTGGTTAAATCTAGTTGATTGTATATCTTTCAACAAAAAAAAATTAGAAGTGTATAAAATGTTTAAACATATATGTTTTACTTTGCTTCATGGCCCATATTTGCAGTGCTGTGCCAAAAACACCTTTTGGTGCTAGACATCTTACAACCCATTAGCTATTATAAGACATTGGAAGCTGGAAGCAGTCTAATGTAATAGCGCCTCTTAATAAATATAGCTATAAATGTCCCAATACCAGGTCTCTTTCAAAGGGAGTATTCATTGTAATGGAGTTCCTGCACTTTTTTAGACAAAATAGCAAAACGGATTGAAAAAAAAAGCATAAATTATTAGAATGTGTGTGAAATCCCGCCCGCCCAACACACACACAGTCAGTCCATAAAATACGATTTCAAACACACCCGCGTGTGCGTGTGTGGGGCTCCTCCGGGGCTCTGGCAGCACCACGGCCTTCAAGACGGACTCTTCTGTTACTGGCAATATGCCTTTAAGGAGGCTGGACGTCCTCCAAGAAGCAATTCTATTGTTACCTTGTGCTCTAGACTCTACCTCCCCTGCTCCTCTCTAGGTCTCGTTATTAGTACCTGAGTATCCTGAGGCCTGCTGCTACCCTCCACGCAGAGGCCTGTGTACCATGTTTCCTGAGACCTGCTGCTACTCTCCACGCAGAGGTCAGTACTGCTACTTTCCACGCTAAGGCCTGTGTTCCTGAGTTCCTAAGGTCTGCTGCTATTCTCCACGCAGAGGCCTGTTCCAGACTCCTGTGCTGAAGCGTTGGCTTTCCCCCGTGTTGGTGCCTGAGAATGCGCGCATTCCCGCTCTGCTGCCAGAGCATACACACGCATGCAGCTGGGCAAGTCGTGTCTCTGAGCTTGGCTCCGGACGCGTCGCGCATTCTCGTATACATACGCATACATACATACACACACACACACACATGCATACACACATGCATACACACATACATACATACACACACATACATACATACACACATACATACATACACACATACATACATACACACATACATACTGTAACATACATACACATATATATATAAAAAATCATGGATATCTGGCACTCCTATAATGATAGAATAACCTGGTGAATACATTACCAGTAAAGGTAAGGAGATAACAGCACTCAGAAGGTGTAAACAGCAATAAACTGTATTAAAGAAACTTGCACATATAGCCAACATTTCGGTCCACTGAACGGGGCCATCCTCAGGGGGGTGCAACAGGTAAATGACATCCAGTGACTTATATACCCACCACCCAAGTGTTGAAAACCACACCTACTAATTAAAAACAGCCAAACCGCGCGAAAATGCAGTAAATTGGTATATACAGCAAATATGTGAAGCAGACAGAATGATCTATTGCCATTGGAGAGTGTGTGAACATATGATCAAGCCCAGGAGCAGCGTCCATGGTAACCTAGAATGCAGGGATTCTCCTGCAGATTGCGCAAATCATCGCTATGTAAAACAAACAAACAAACCATACTTGTTCAGTCTTTTTCTAATTGTACTGTCATGAACTTTAACATTTAACATGCTAACTGAGACTATATATATATATATATATATATATATATATATATATAAATATATGTAGCAACGAGAAAAGCATCCTTATGAAGAAGCACACGGGCATACCAAGGAAATGATAACAATAGAAATGTATTACTGTAGGTTTAAAAACAAGGGAAGAAAATTAAAAGAGGAGGGGGACTCACATCTACCAAACATATATACTGTGACATAGTCCAAAGATGTTAGGCAGCTTTCTGCCCCATTTTAGAGCAGAAAGTGCAGGAATAGCTAAAAATGATCCGTTCCACAGCTTCACATTAACTCAGGCAGCTGGATGGAAAATCCAGACCACAGATTACAATGGCTCTAGTTCTCCCTCACCTGCTCTTCTAATCACATGCACAGGTATTTAGAGCAGAGAGGTTTTGCATTTCACGCTCTCTCCTTAGAGCCTGGAGGCTGGGGGTATCGCTGCTCCCCTGCATCCAGTATCGGGGTTGACGGCCCCTCCACGTATCACAGTACCAGAGGATTTGCCTGGACTCCACGAACAGATAAGACAAAACAAATGGTTACTGCTGTTGCTAAAAGACTGCTGTATCTTGTGTTCCTAAATGAAAGAGCATTGTTTTAAGCTGGGGAACCAGTTTAGTTGGCCAGCAGCTGTTAGAGAGACTAATTCTGATGTGTAGTTAGATCCCTGAAAGGGATAGGATTTTGTTTATATCATTTGGTTTCTTTTTACTTGAAATAACAGTGTGGGAAATACTGTAACAATGAAATGAGTGAACTGCTGAATGAAAGTATCTGAGTACCTCTAACCTACACATGTTAAAGCTGCAGTACCTTACTTGGATGAAAATAAAGCAGGCAGAAGCCTGAGTTAAGCAGCTTAATACTTTGCATGATCCTGTTTTTGTATTAAATAACCCTAGAAGACTGTGTCGGGAAGAACCCAGACAGACGTCAGCACTACAAAAGAGGGGCGTTTGTCACAATACATACACATATATATATAAAATCATGGATATCTGGCACTCCAATAATGATAGAATAACCTGGTGAATACATTACCAGTAAAGGTAAGGAGATAACAGCACTCAGAAGGTGTAAATAGCAATAAACTGTATTAAAGAAACTTGCACATATAGCCAACATTTCGGTCCACTGAACGGGGCCATCCTCAGGGGGGTGCAACAGGTAAATGACATCCAGTGACTTATATACCCACCACCCAAGTGTTGAAAACCACACCTACTAATTAAAAACAGCCAAACCGCGCGAAAATGCAGTAAATTGGTATATACAGCAAATATGTGAAGCAGACAGAATGATCTATTGCCATTGGAGAGTGTGTGAACATATGATCAAGCCCAGGAGCAGCGTCCATGGTAACCTAGAATGCAGGGATTCTCCTGCACATTGCGCAAATCATCGCTATGTAAATAAACTCAAAAGCATATACAGCAAGGAAAATAGGAGATGTGAAGCCCACAAGCGCCCCCAAATAGCATAATGACAACCACCGGGGGGTAATACTCACAGCGCTATCACTCATACACAACCTAGCTGCTCATCATCATGGTAACCATGGGGATATGCGCACGCATTCGCCCCCTGGCGACAACACACTTTCAATGTTTATAACCAAACTGATACAGCACAAAAACTCATGTGTATTGAAGGTGTACAATGTAACCTATGATTTATGACAGGGATCATTGTGATGTGTTCCCCATACATGACCACCAGGAATTAGATGCTAGCTAGTGTATGCCCCTGTGGCAGGACAGCCTGTAGCCGAGGTCAGACATTAGTCTGCATAACTAAACTAAACATGGGGGCACACTGTCCCTTTAAGGCATAAACAAAACATAGCAAAATAAAACCTGCTCCACATTGGGAGAACTTACTAACACTCCAGCCTATCCATCAGGCTGGCTGGCTAATCCATTACCAAACCTTCTTACTGTGCTTTAGAGCGATACTTGTGAATCCATCTGCATAGCAGCTTGTCTAGGATAGCTGAGACAGCCACCTGTTCAAGGAATGGATTGCCGTACATCGATCAACGATAAGAAAAGCCCTATCTAATTCCGCTACTGTAGATGAATTGAAATTAATACCAGTGGCAAGGCATTTTAGACACAAAAAACATGGCATAGCCACCTTCCGTTGTATGCCCATCGCACAGGCACATGCTCCACCGCTTGGTGGCAATAGGCACAAACTATTATTGCAGTTGGAAGCTAGATGGATACATAAACTGGATACATTATCCCCAAAAGGATTAAATGAAGATATGAACCTTGGCTGCTTTTTATAGGTTATCGTATCTCCTACCATGGGGAACCTGCCATTCACAATTCTAGGATAGCTCTGAGACAGCCACCTGATTACCAGCAATGACTTCCTTATATCTCATGCTGGTTGTCAGGTGTGTTGGCTCCCTTCTGATTACCCAACCATTCCTCTTGGGTTAACCCTCTGAGTGCTGGATGAAGCACTCAGACGTATATCTCTGTAAGGAATCGGGGGCACGTCCCTTGCGGCCTGACCCCTCCTTACCCACTACAAGTACTGCAGCGGCTGCTGCCCCCACCCCCCGTCGCTACCCATGCCACCGCCCAGCGCATACCTTGAACTCCGCCACAGCCGCCATCTTGAATTCTGGCGCTGGTGTTACAGAGCGGGTGCTTCCTCCTAGGATTTATAGCGCCCGCATTATGCCTGTATCCGCCCCCCACTCGGCGTGGGAGTCTTCACCACATCTCCAGCACTCTCAGCTGTGCTCTACTACTTCCTGGTCTCTCAGCCACTCACGAGCAGCTCCTCGACACGTCCCTGCCATTTGACGAGTTCTGCCAGTTCTACCGCTGATACTGCGCCACATGACTCAAGTCTGGGTATAGTGTGGTCGCGTTGTGGTGCCACTTTAGCCTTGCTGAGGATGAACCTGTCATGGTCGCCTCCATCTGCATCCGTGGTTTTTAAGTAGGCTACCGCTGTTATGGCCTTTGTAGAGGTGCCTTGGAACACGCAAAGCTCTTTGCTGTGTGCAGCGGTGAGAGATGTGGGTGAGTAGGGGCGTGGGATATGAAGCTGCTCTAGGATCTTCAAAGAGTCATTCCACGTTTCCAACTCTTTCCGTCTTTCTGGAGGTAGTCTCAGTCCTGCTTTTAGAAGGACATTTCTCTGAGAAGAGACTTCCCTTGTATGGTGACTGGAGCCATGAATCCCAGCAGTTAGTAAAGACTATTGACCGTGGACAGGACCCTGCGTCGGGTGTGTGACAGTTCAGGGGATTCCTTCCCCTTCTTGTATCCCTGATGTCACCCTCTCTGTCCCATCCCCTGCCAACCTCCCTTCTTTAACCCACACCTGTCCCTCTCCGGCAGCCTCTGACGCTGTTCCTTTACCACGGCGCGTGCCCCGCAAGACTCGCGCACCCACGCGGTCCCCCAGCCCCTGCGGCGACGTTCCCTGCTCTCAGGCCCCCTCAGTATCTGCTCCCATTCCCTCACCTCCTGTGGCTGTTCCCTCCGTTCCTCCATTCCCCTCCGCAGGTGTTCCCGCAGTTCGGCGCTCTGCATGCCTTGTGACGCAGCCTGTGCGCGCGCACTCTCAGATTACAGAGGGCGCGCACACACGCTCCTCTTCTAGGGCTTTTCAGTCTTCTGACTCCTCCTCCCATTCCCTGCAAGCCATCTCTCTGACTGGTTCCCTTGTCTCCTCCTCTTCTCCTCCTAACCTATCCCTGCTGTCTCCCACTTCACCCTCTGCTCCTCCTCTCTCTCCTATTGGTGTTCCCTCCTTTATAACCCCTGTCTGTCCTTTCTATCATTGCTCTGCATCGCTTCTGTTATCCCTGTGTGTGCAGTCCTATGCTATGCTCTCTCTGTGTTCCAGCCTGTTCCTGCTCCTGCTTATCTTTGGATTTTCCTGGTTTGACTCCTGCTTGTCCTGGACTACCCTGCTCTCTGTTGCCCTTGAACGCTGCTTACGAACTCTACCTTGCTAACCTCTGTAACCCCTGGACTTGGCTTACGAACTTGACTACTCTGCTTTCTGGATCCCTGGACTCTGGCGCACGGACACCACTATTCTTACGCAATACACCAAGGCGTTGCAAGTATTACTAACTATCTTCCAACAGGCCCAGCAATGCCATACCACACTCCGGGCCTCCCCCACTGCTGTGGGTGTGTGGTAATACCGTTCCCACCTCAGTATTGGGGTCTTGCCAGGTCTGCGGGCATACAGGTGTGACAGGGTGTAGAGGTTTCCCTCGATGGACACCTGGAATGTGAATGCGTCTGTTTTGAGATTACAGCTTATCCCCAGACTCCGCTGTATGGGAGGTGTGCCGGATCCAAGTCCCTAAGGTCGCTTGCGTGGTCGGCTCTTGTTGTTTGGAACATTGTACACTCAAAGTCATCAGTGCATTCCTCTTGCACGAGAACGTCTCCACGTATTTTGGTGATACACCTTCGTGTTTCTTTGTTAACTGCCCTCGGAAGGTTGTTTTTTCCCTAGATATGACGAAGAACAGTCTCTTTTGTCCTTGTAAATCCTTTTGTGGCATGTCTCTGCGACTGTCTCTTTTTAGGCGTGTGAGAGGACAGTCTTTTTGCTCCTGTGGTTTCACCTGCAGGGCGCAATCTTTTGTGGCTATGCCAGCCGTGGCAGCTAGCTGCTTTGCCTCTTGGTATTCTGCGGAGAGGAATGACTGTACGTCTTAGCTGTGCCATTGCTCGCAGGATAACCGTCCGATTGTTTCTTTTCCTTTGGACGATCACCTTAAGGAGGTTACTTTCTTCCTTGAGTGGAGTCGACTCATCATCCTTAGTGGTCTGGACTACTGAGCATCCTTGGCCATTGTCACATTCCCCTGATGTGAAGATGGTTTTGTTGATCTCAGGGGTATGACCTTGTCTCTTCTCCTCACTTGGCCTTCCTGTAACTTGGAGATAGCCAAGACATGGTTCAGAGAGGGATGTGTGTCTGCATTCTGTTATCATCGTTTTGCGGGTGTCAACATAGTCTGGTTCGTGTCCTTTGCCAATGCACACGTTGCCTACTATCACCCATCCTAGGTCAAGCCTTTGGGCGAATGGAGCGTTGTGGGGTCCGTTGCGCTGTTTACGGACTTTGTGCACCCTCAGGATGTCCCTACCAAGCAGCAGCAAGATCTTGGCGCCTTGTTCTACTGGCGGGATGTAGTTGGCTATTCCTCTGAGGTGTGAGTGATGGCGTGCCAAATCTGGTGTGGAAATCTCGTCCCTGTTTGCAGCCATGTAGTTGCACTCGATGAGTGTGGGGAGAGCTATCTTCACTCTGTTGTCCACTGACCGTATAATCTAGCCGCTTGGTCTTCCCCCTGTTGTCTCAGTTAATCCTGCACAGGTTCTGAAGGTGTAGGGTGAGGCATTGTCTTGTGCGTTGAATAAGTTGAAGAATTCCGTCTTCGCCAATGATCTGTTACTTTGATCGTCGAGGATTGCATACATCCGGATAGCCTTCTCAGGTTGTCCCTGGGGGTGCACTGCGACAAGGCATATTTTGGAGCAGGATATTTTGTCACTTCCTTTTCCGCAAACCTTGGTGCAATGAGACGTGACAGATGTTGGCTTTCCTTCTCCTTCCTCCCCGCCATGCTCCGCTATGGAGGATGGGTTGTTGAGTTGGTGGAGTGTCAGCGCCTCTGGATGTAGAGATGTTACGTGCTTGTCACTTTTGCACACCACACATTTGATGGCTTCTTTACAGTCTTTGGCTAGGTGAGTCGTGGAATCGCAGCACCTGAAGCAAACTCTGAATTCTGTGAGTAACTTCTTGCGATCCTCTAGGGACTTCATCCTGAACCCAAAGCACCTGTTAAGTGGGTGTGGCTTCTTGTGTATGGGACATTCCCTGTTTGGGTCCCTTGGTTTCTTGTCTTCGGCGACTGACTGGTCGGGAGTTGTTTGGGTTGTGGGTGACACGTCCGTCCTGTGGACCGAGATGTGTGTTTGAGTGTTACCGTATCTCACCGCTGGTCTCTCATTCCTCAGGTTGCGCTCACTGTGTGTGGTCTGCTCACCCAGGATGAAACTGGGGTCGTTCCTGGCCCTCGCCGCTTCGCGGATGAAGCGCAAGAAGAATGAGAAGGGAGGGAAGGCGACTTACTTCTCCCTTTTGTATTTGGAGCCTTGTGATATCCATCTTTCTTGGAGGTTGTAGGGTAGCTTCTCCAAGATGGGTCTCACTTCGCGAGCTGAGTCTAGGACGTTGAGACCTGTTAAGAAATGGTCTTTTCTTGCAAACTCCAGCTCTTGCAGCAGGTCCCCGAGCTCTTGTAACTTCGAGTAGTCTTTAGCTGTGATCCTGGGAAAGCTTTCGACTCTCTTGAAGAGCGCATCTTCGAATGCTTCAGGGCTATCGTAGCACTTTTCTAGCCTTTCCCATACTAGGTCAAGACCTACTTAGGGGTGGTTCGCGTTTGCCGCCTCGAGTCTATTCGCGTGTTCCATGGATTCTTTTCCCAGCCATTTGGATAGCAGGCTGAGCTCTTCCCTTGCTGAGAAGCCCAGGCTCTTGATTGCGTCTTGAACGTGAACTTCCACATTCGGTAGTTCTCAGGACAGTCGTCAAAGTTGGTACGTCCTGTTTGCCCATGTCTCAAAGGGGAATACCCGGGCACTACCCACAACTGGGATGTATAGGGGAAAATTACTTGTTCTTCTCAGAACGACACAACCTTATAAATCTTATAAGGTCCCCATCCACTTCTTGGTCTCTTCCTGTGACTCTAAAAATCCCAAAAAAGGATCTATCCAGGACCCTTAGAAAATAAGGAGACAAGAGAGAGAAAGGGGAGCACAGGTTGAGGTATAATGTATGGTAACAAATTAATCAGCACAGGAGTGTGAGTTCCTGGGCTAATAAACGTGGGGACAATAAAGTGTGAAATAACATAAACACTTACACGGCCTTGTGTAAATGCTGTCACGTCAAGGTTTCTTTTCTTTCTTTCTTCTCATCCTCATATCTCTCCCAGCACCCTTCATCATCATCCTCATATCTCCCCCAGAACCCAACACTATCAACCTTTGCGATACTCCCCATCTATCTCTCATACCCCCATCTCTCCCCCTCACCCACACACATAATACCCCCCATCCACATCAAACACACAATACCCCCCTACACATCCCACCCCCCTGCACTTCACATCCCTCTCCCCCCTTGCAGCTCACATCCCTCTCCCCCTTGCAGCTCACATCCCTCTCCCCCCTTGCAGCTCACATCCCTCTCCCCCTTGGGTGAATGACGGTGGGTGGGTGGGTGAAAGTGACTGGGTGGGTGACAGTGACTGAGTGGGTGACAGTGACTAGGTGCGTGACAGTGACTGGGTGGGTGGGAGACAGTGACTGGGTGACAGTGTGACAGGGACTGGGTGACAGGGTGACAGGGTGACAGTGACTGGGTGACAGGGTGACAGTGACTAGGTGACAGGGTGACAGTGACAGGGTGACAGTGACTGGGTGACAGGGTGACAGTGACTGGGTGACAGGGTGACAGTGACAGGGTGACAGTGACTGGGTGACAGGGTGACAGTGACTGGGTGACTGGGTGACAGGGTGACAGTGACTGGGTGGGTGACAGTGACTGGGTGACAGTGACTGGGTGGGAGACAGTGTCTGGGTGGGTGGGTGACAGTGTGGGTGACAGTGACTGGGTGGGAGACAGTGACTTAGACAGTGACTGGGTGGGTGGGAGACAGTGACTGGGTGGGTGGGAGACAGTGACTAACAGTGACTGGGTGGGAGACAGTGACTGGGTGACAGGGTGACAGTGACTGGGTGACAGTGACTTACCTTGACCGGGTGGGTGTAGGTTGCCGCCGGATGCTTTCCCCTCCTGCCCCCGATATCCCTGCGGCAGCTGCCCGGGACGGGAGGTGGGCTTGGGGGCGCGGGCTAGGGGGGGGGGGCACGGGAGGTGAGCTCGTGGGGGACGCGGGAAGCTGGTCGCGGAGGGAAGCGGTGAGAAGCAGGCCGCAGGACGAGCTGAATTACTTAATAATTATTACGTTGGGAGCAGGGGGGGGGGGGGGAAGCGGGCCCGCAGAGGAGCTGCGTGTTGCTTCCCCCTCTGCCCCACGTTGGGAGCAGGGGGGGGAGCGGGCCCGCAGAGGAGCTGCGTGTTGCTTCCCCCTCTGCCCCACGTTGGGAGCAGGGGGGGGGAGCGGGCCCGCAGAGGAGCTGCGTGTTGCTTCCCCCTCTGCCCCACGTTGGGAGCAGGGGGGGGAGCGGGCCGCAGAGGAGCTGCGTGTTGCTTCCCCCTCTGCCCCACGTTGGGGGAGGGGGCCGCAGAGGATTCCCCTCCATCCCACGTTGCAAGGCGGGGGAGGGGGGAGAGCGGGCCCTGCGCATGCGCGCCCGGACCGCTGGGAATCGGCGCCATTTTTTTAAAACTTTTTTAAAAATTTATTTATTTAATTAATTCATTTGTTGCCCAGCCGGATTCATCGCGGGCCGCACAGAGAGGCCAGGCGGGCCGCATGCGGCCCGCGGGCCGTATGTTGTGCAGCCCTGTGTTACAAAATAAGGTAATCTGGAACACAAAAAAAGGGAGGGAAAAGGTAGGCACAATAAATGTTAGTGATTTGGCAATGAATGGTCAGAGATAAAAAAGATAAAATCTATGGTTTAAGGGAAGAACTCAAACCTGTAAGGAAAAGGACTCATTAAAAGATAAGACTCAAACTGACATTTTCCCCAAACTAGATGGAATGTTGAGGCATACTGGTGACTAAACAAAGGCCCCCAGGTCTATATCTATATTTAGACCTTTGGGGGTCAGTGTTTTCAGTCGATATATCCAGTATGTCTCACGTTGGCATAATTTTTGGAGTCTGTCGCCACCTCTCCAGTGTGCATCTACTCTCTCTATGCCCTTGTAACTGAGGCCATCCGGGTTCCCTTCATAAAACAAGCTAAAATGTCTGGATACGCTATGCGTCATGACCTGTCTTTGTATATTTCCCATGTGTTCCAGCACACGGACTCTCAAAGGTCTTGATCACCTTTTTGTGTTTTAATCACATATGGTTTAAATTAAAATTTGAGAATATAGCTCACATTATGTCAAGGTTCATGTCACTGTATATATACCCATTGGGGTTCTTATATTTAATTTTTTGTTTTTAAGAACACTTAGGAGACCCAAGGTCATTATAACACCAGGTATTATTGTATCACTTTGTTTATTTAATAAATGTAATTGTGTATGGATTGTAAAGTCACTTATTGAGGAATACAGGGTATCACAAGAAGTTTATTTGTGTATATATTTATTTATCTATTTACACATGGTTTATATGTTTATTTCACCTATTCAATTAAATATAAGATGTTAAATAACATTTGAGAATAATTTATTTGCGTCTTAAACATTTCTGAGTATATTAACGATCTTTTATATATTGATCAAAGCTATTTTCCATTTACAATTACGGATCACAGGGAGTGTGCTGAGAGGGTTGAAGGGGATTGGCTGAAAGTTGTATATATCATCATGAGACGGTCCAGCCCCATCTACGGAGCCTGAGGAAGCCCAAAAAAGGGCGAAACGTGTAGCTCAAAACTCTAAGCCTTTTGAACTTGTGAGGCCACCGTCAAGGAGCAGGCAAAGGAGCCAAGCACCATACCTGGACGCAGGTCTAGTGAGCTGTGCACCACGCGCCCTGCATACTATTTCCTAAGGACTGGGTGGCGTTTTTACTATCAGTCCCTTTGGTGTTAGACCTAATGGCTTTTTTTCCGTTTTTTGTCGCTTTTCATGTTTTTAAAGTTTACACGTGTTTTAACTCCGGTTTCAAGTATCTCTGTGACTTGGTGCAAGGACACGGAGGAATTATCTTACTTTACCCTGGGGATTGAAAGAAAAGATACCATTCCACGTGTGAGCTCACACGTGGCCGTGTGAGTATCGTAATTTTATCCCCATTTTCACCTAACCCTCATCTCCTTTATTTTAAATAGGAGTATCCCTTGTATTTACATTTTCCTGATGTGGAGAGGATAGAGATACCTCCCTCAAGACTGCACTCACATCTACCCGTGTGAGTGTTTGCAGCATTGTTTCTGCTTTTATATATTCCCTTTTCATTTATTCCCTATATTATTTGATTGTTATCTTTGATCTTTTTGATCTGTATTGTTCCTAAACATTCTGTGTTACTCATTTATTTGGAGGGGAACTTCGCATTCAACGGTAGATGGACATCTGAAGATTCTATTATCAAGACCCGAAGAGAAGAAACTTCGTACCAGGAGGATCCAGAAGAAAGAAAGGAAAGAAACCTTCATGTGACAGCATTTACACAAGGCCGTGTAAGTGTTTATGTTATTTCACACTTCATTGTCCCCACGTTTATTAGCACAGGAACTCACACTCCTGTGCTGATTAATTTGTTACCATACATTATACCTCAACCTGTGCTTCCCCTTTCTCTCTCTTGTTTACTTGCCCATGTCTGTCAGGCCTGTGGCATCGGCGAGTTGGTCGTGTTCTGAGGTAGTTACCGGGAGGGTACTTGCGGTCGCCTCTTCCTTGGCGTGGACACGTAATGACTGCTGGTCAGTATGAGAGGCCCTGTTTTCCTGTGTGGGTGTACCTGGATTGAGAGCCTGTTGTAGTGCATCCGTGTGCGCGCTGGCGTGTGGATCACTGTTGAGGCTGTGGCTATCCCAGGTAGCGTGTACCCTTGAAGGAACAGCGTCTTCTCCTCGTGGACCTATATACACTCAATAAATCCCTGACACCAGAACAGGGACTTAAATCTTTTATCACACATAAGACAGGACACAGTATATTTTATTAAAGAGTTATATATAATAGGTATATGTACTGATAACCTGTAAATGAACTGTGGGATTTCAAAGTCATGGATTCGAAGAGACCAGGTGGCGACCTAGCTTTGTGCCTCTGGGTCAATGCGGAGTCCTAACTTGAATATGCAATATATTCATGTGCACCTCGTAGACCTCTAGGGGCATACAGTACAGAGAAGTCAGATTTAGGCCCAGAACTGGTGAGAACTAGAACAGTCCATGAAGCCAGCTGTACAGGTGGTATTACACACCACAAAAACTGAGCAAATGCTATCCAGGAACGTCTAATAAGTGTTGGAGAGGATGTGGGGAGGTGGGAACAATGCTTCATATTTGGTGGAAGTGCAAGAAAATACAGTGTTTTTGGGATGTGATAGTGGAGCAGATTTTCAATATCAACAAGATTAGAATCCCAAAAGACCCGAGTATTATATTGCTAAATGGGGTCAAGGGGCACAGAATCAGAAAATCTCTGTTAATGCATATGCTGAATGCAGCAAGGTGTGCCTTCGCCGCCAACTGGAAAAAAAGCTGGATGCACCTACTATAAGACAATGGGAGTCAAGAATATGGGAGATGAGCTTCAATATATTTATAATTCTCCTAGTGTTATCTTTGGGTTCTCTTTTTGGTATAAATCCGGTTTGATCCCTATTTACCAGTTCCAGTAGATATTCATTAAGTCTATTTTATTTGCTAATATTTTGGCGAGAATTTTGACATCTACATTTATGAGCGATATTGGAAGGTAACTTGCACAGTTTAATTTGTCCTTGTCTGGTTTAGGGATGACTGTTATGTGCACTTTTGACATATACTGGGACAGATTTCCTGTCTCTCTCAATGTGTTAAACATACCTTGAATATATACTATCAGGGAGTTAGCAAAGGACTTATAATATGTACTGTATGCGGCAGTCCATCAAGACTCTGGCTTTTCCCATTGGGCAGGTCTTTTATTACTTTTTCTATTTCATCCCATGTTATAATCGCATTGAGTTTAGCTCTTGTCTCAGGTGTGATTGTTTTTAATTTGAATATCCTTCATAAATATTTTTATATCCTCCTCTATATGCTCCCTTTTCCTATTCTGCATGACTTCTATATTATATAACTTCTCGTAAAATAACCTGAACTCCTCTTTGATAACTTTTGGATCCTGTGACACTACTCCGTCCTGTTTCCAAATGTTACTGATATTAAATTGGCTCTATTTACAGGTATGTTTTAACTGGTTGGCCAGCAACCTATCCATCTTATTACCTTTCTCAACTTACAGTATGTTTAAGCCAAGTCAGCGACTTTTCTATTTTTTGTGTTGCTAACAAATTACATTTTCCTCTGGCTGTTATCTGTTCTGCTAGTATCTCCTTATCAGCTGCTCTCTTATGTTGTGTTTCAGGATCTTGCATTAGTTTGCTTAGTTCTAGAATTTCTTTTTCTCTTAGGCTGCGGCCCCAGTGCCTGCGCTGCATCCGCGCCTGCGAGGCAGGCGGCGCGTGCAGCCAAGTCCCCTGGTCTGCAGTGAGCTGCAGGGGGAAAGACGGGACGGGGGGTGGGGGGAGTGGGGGCGTGACGGGGGCACGGCCATGACATCACCCGGCAGGTTTGCCCTCATTGGCTGAACAACTGGGGGGCGTGGCCTAGCGCTCTGTCGCGAGTCCTCTCAATTTTCTTGAGAGCAGGAGTTTCTGTCAGTGCAGCGTGGCAACCTCCCTTCGCAATGGGCCCGGCGCCATTGTGGGGTGGTCTTGCCCCTGCAGCGCCCACCACAACGGGCACTGCAGTAGCCAGCGGGGTCGCAGCCTTACTTTTTGCCTGAGAGAGGCTTGTTGAATAAACACTACCCTTATAACACTTTTATGAGCCTCTCACAATATTGCCGGGGATATATTTCCTACATTATTTTCTACAGTGTAGTTTTTAAGAGCTTCCTCAATTATTAATTCCAACCTAGTATTTTTTAGTAAAGACATTCAGTCTCCATGTCCACTCACCTTTCTGCGTAAACTCCACCTCTAGATCAATTTCTAAAATTACTGGTGCTTGATCTGACCACGTAATATTGCCAATAGTAACTTTCCTTAATTTACTCACGTTATTTGGATCTATAAAAAGATCATTTATCCTGGAATAGCTATCATGTGGGTGTGAGTAATATGTATAATCTTTCCCTGATGGGTTTAAGACTCTCCATGTATCAACCAATGCCTGCTGGTCCATTATTTTATTTATAAACTTTGTTTGTTTTTTGCTCACTTTTGTATATCCTTTGGAGGTGTCTAACACCGGATTTAGCGCCACATTGAAGTCACTGCCCAGATACAGAGCTCCTTCTCTAAATAGATTCATTATTGACAGTACTTTCTCTAAAAAATCTGCCTGTCCCACATTGGGGGCATATATATTTGCTAGTGACCTTCTTCCCTTTTATCTTCCCTTTAATCATAATATAGCTACCTTCCAAATCCCTCTTCGTGGTGATATCCTGCAACTCAAAATTCTTGCTAAGCAGAATTTCCTCCCCATTTTTCTTATATCTTGAGGAGCTATAGAAATTTTGTACAATATATTTATTGATCATTCTCGGTTCTTTATCTCTCTTAAAATGTGTATAACCCATCTATCCCCCCCAATCGCAGATTGGACCCTCTAAGGAGTTCTGGGGTCTGGCTATATGTCTCTGTGGGCTGCATAGCTGCTGGCAACAGGAGGGCCTGAGTCTCCCGCGATGACATGGGGAACAACAGGAACAGGTTACTGGGGTGAATGCCTTCGTTCTCGTTCAATGGTGCAGCGCCTCCATCTGTTGTAAGCCCCAGGGACGCGGGGTGGAATCCCTACCACAGAAATCCCCCTCCCAGGGATGAGAGATTCCAGTCTCACACTAGGTTATCTTTTAAAACCAGCAGACTCTTTATTCTCTTGGGCAGCAGCAGTAGCCGACAAGTACAGTTGATGCACAGTCCACTAACTGTTCTCCCTTGTGATGGTCCCTGTCGCCACTCTGGACCAAAGGGCATCCAGAGTGGGGCTAGCTCTTCCCTCACCCCCTAAGCAGGGTGAGAGGTATTTGGTCCACCTATAACTCACTAGCTATATCAGCTCTACTCATGAGCTGATCACTCCTCTCCTCCCTAACACTAACTCATTCAGACTGACAGAATACACATTCTCTCTAAATAGGAAATGCACTGCTCTTTATGATCTCAGCAGGCACCGCCCCTGTGTCTCTTGATTGGACACAGGGTCAGGTGACCTACCTCCACCATTCAGGGCAAGTGCTTGAAGTGGGGGAAACCCATAATAACTATTGGCAAACCTGCCCTTATCAGGAATTATACCAGGAGGAGGATAGAATTATAGTCCCATTTCTTACCAGGGCTACATGTGTTTCCTGCATAAACATTACATAATTTTTCATCTTTTTTATCTCTTCAAGGGCCCGTCTCCTTTTCACTGGTGTGTTTAGTCAAGTTAACATTCAAAGTGCCTATCCTATATGTCATATTTGTTGTGGTGTCTAGATTCTTAGCTGATAGGTAGTGACCAACCTAAAATGTATTTCTTACTCCAATCTCTACCTTCCTTAGTGTCACCTTTTCCTCAGAGATCACCTGCCAATTGAGACCCTGGGTACTTTCTCTCTGCATCGTTTGACTTGTTATAGAAGAAAAACAAACAAAAAAACATAAAAAGCCACACATATGCAAATTTAACCAAAAATTGGGATCAGTTTCTTGATGCCCCATTTCTTGAGATCTCCTGACCTACTCTCTCAAAATGGGTGCCTCTGTTACTAAAATCACTAGTAAACAAAGCCACACGACCACACCACCTGCCTACCTTGGTGTGGAAATATAAGGGGGGAGATGAATGTGTGCAGACCCAGATGGTCCAGCCATCCCCGTTCCAGCTCCACGGGGGGGAGGGAAGGGAAAAAAAGGGGAGGTGGGGGAAGGGAGATGAGGAAGGGGAGGGGGGAGGGTGGGAGAGGGGGAGCAAAAGACAATCATCTGTCAACTTTCTTTTTCCATTACAGTCTTAATAGTTAGCTTCTTAGCCCTTTCTTGTACACATACAGACTATCCTACCTTAACAATCTAATTAACGGCAAGACAACATTTTACCCTTGGTTTATTATCTATCATATGTCTATTATAACATCACAGCACTACTATAGGTCTCTTTATAAACCAGCCTAGAGAGCATAACCATACATCAGACCTCTGTTTTGACAGCAAAACATAAGTATATAGTCAATGATCTTAATTATTAACTCTTGTTCAATCGGTGGTCTCTGTTTCATTCTGTGGTTTCCTCCTGTCTACGTACTTTTGGCAACTGCTGTCGCTGTCCTTTCTGTTCAATTTACTTCCCATTTCTGCCCATTGTTGACCTCTCCGCTCTGGATGGGTCTGGAGGGTTCCTGAAGTCGCGGAGTCCTGCGGTCTTTCACTTGCTTTGTTTCCTGGAATATTGAGTCTTTCAAAAAAGTTAGTGGGGTTTTCTCCGTATCTAAGCATGGAAACTTTCCCCTGCTATATAACGATCAGTTTGGTAGGGAATCCCCATTTATATCTCACATTGGCTTTTTGTAGATGCGCAGTAATTTCCCTCATGTTTCTACAGTGCTGTAAGGTGAACGTGGAGAGATCGTTATACAGCTGGATCCGGGCCCCTTCATATTCTATATTATCAATGCTTCTGGCATTCTGCATGGTCATTTTCTTTTGCATAAAATCTTGCATTTTTATGACAGTGACTCTCAGGTGGTCTGGGCCTGGGTGTTAGCGCTCTGTGTGCCCTATCCATCTTCCAGATCCGTTCCTGTGAATCGTCCGTCACATTGGGAAAATAACTTTTTTAGATATGGGACTAACTCTGGGGTTTTCACCGTTTCAGGTATCCCCCTGATCCTTATATTAGAGCGTCTCCCTCTATTGTCCAGATTTTCTATATGCAGAAGCATATTCTGTACAGTCTCATCTTGTTCCTGCACTTTATGGGTTACATACTCCTGTACTGTTGAGACCGCTCCAGCTTCTTTCTCCAGATCATCTACCCTGTCTCCTAGAGTAACAATATAATTTTTGATCTCAAACAGTTCGGTTTTATGCATTAGCGTTAAATCTGTTAACAGCTTCTGTATGTCATCTCTGGACGCTAGATTTGTCAGATATGCTTTTGTAACATATTCTAGCTGTCCTTCAGCCATTATCAAATCTTTTTCTTTTCCCTGCCCAGGCGAGCCTTGTGGAGAACAGGATGGTGTTCATGCATAGGCTGCGCCTGTGTGCTTTGGCCCTACGTCTGCTCGCCGGAACTTCTGAAGTGTGCTTTCAGCTGCTGTAGGTTTTTTTTGTTGTGTTGGGCATTTTCTACAGTTCTATTGTTGCCTTGCACATCTATTTTGTTTTAATTCGCTTCAGGGCAATTTTGGTTAATGCTGCTAGTATGTGCCTATAGAGTTATTTTGTTTGGCTCATATAGTAGTAATAACTCCCTTGTGGTCACTGTACCACTTCGGCCATCTTGTTCATTGCCTGCCACATCTCGCCTATCTCCCCTACTCACTCACGCCTGTGGGCAGCGACCATCTTGGATCCTGGGTCTGGGAGGCACAGCCAGCTGGCCTTCTAGAGCTCCAGTCAGGGGGCAGTACGTGCTCTCCCTATCACCCAGAAGAGTATCTGCTCTGCAGCCCCAGGAGAGGTGGGGGCTCCGGGTCCCCAGAGCTCCGGTGGGGAGGGGGGGGGAGGAGGGTGGTAGTCACTCCTGCTGCCTCCCGAGCATCAGCTGCCGGTTCCTCAGCTCCTAGGCAGCTTCTCTGGTGCTCGTGGCTGTTGGGCTGCTCCGGATGCTTTAGGCTCACTCCCCAGGGGGAGCGGAGCTGTTCGATGCCATCTTTTGCCACGATGAGTCCGTACTTCTCTGGCCTCCGCCGGGGTTAATACCGCCACGCGTTGGTGGGAGTGGCATTCGGACAGAGGCTCAGGGACACCCCGTTCACCAGGGGCTGACCTGGGGTGCTCCTATGTATATTTTCCCCTGCGATCCGCACAGAGCTCAGTAGCTGTGAGACCGCTCGCCTCGGCTGCTGGACACACCCCAAATTCATGTATTTTTAAGGAAACCACCAGCTAAAATTAACCTCTGATGTACCAGTTTGATTAAAATATGTAATACCTCATGATACAGCTGTAACAGTGTTTCCCCCACCCAATCACAGATAGGGGCCATTACAGGGTGTATGGTGCATATGCATGCTGGCAACAGGAGGTCTGAGTTATCCGCCGATGGTAGTGGGGACACAGGAACAGGCTTCTGGGGTTCATACCCCTCATATCTCCTTAGCAGTGCAGCACCTCCATCTGCCGTAGGCTCCAGGAACTGAAGGTGATCTCCCACGGTAGAACTTATTGCCTCTCCCCAAGTAAGGTCACGCACCAGGCAGGAGGTATATTGCAAAACAGGAACGGGTTTATTACTACACTCTGCAGTAACAGTTACACGGTTGAGTTCTGCCAGATACAGTCTGTCAGTTCAACTGTCACTGAAGATGGTCCCTGGACCGCCACTACAGGCCAAGGGCACCCGCAGCCATCCTAGCTCTTCCCCAACTCACTAGCAGTGCAGAGGTGTGGTCCACACTCACTCTCCCCCCAGAGGGAGGGCCCCAATCTCAGGCTCCCAGTTGTGTGACCTGCCTTCCTCAGAGGGGAAGGAACTACTAACTTTACGGCGGTCCTGCCCTTAAATACAGCCAGAAGACAGGCACCAAAAAACACACAAAACAAATCCATTGAATCCCTCACATGTGCTTATAGTATGCGCGACGGAGCAACGTCGCGTCCAAAAATTTGGAAGCCTGTGAAATTTGATTTTTTTTAGAGACAGTAGCCACCTGTGACTGTCTCTAAACCAATCACAGAGTGCTGCCCTCCTACTTGTTGATGTCACTGGCCTTGTCACCAGCAACGTCGCTTAAAACTAAAGTTCAACTTTCGCCAGTGGCGATGGCGACAGGTGACGTCATCAGTCGCGTCGCCGTCGCCAACACTATAAACGCGGCCAGAGAGTAACTCTACTGAAATATGTATTTGACTACGTACCATGGTGTAAAGCTCACGCTGCCCACAAACAAGACAAGACCCCGGCACTGAGGTGGGAAGGTAAAACACACACCCCCAGCAGCGGAGGCATGCCTGGAAGGCGGATAGTCTACTGTTGCCGGGTCTGGGTTTGAGAGTATAGGAGATGCGCTATACTTGCCGGGTTCTTGGATTGGAGAGAGCAGGATAGTAGGGGTCCATAAGCCGCGGTCTGGGATTGTAGAGAGTAGAGTATTACGAGTCCGTATGCCATGTTCAATGGTAGGAGAGATCGCCGTAGTCGAGGGTAAGTCAAAGTCCAAAATCCAGAAGGGTCCACAAACAAGCCGAGTCGGTACACAAGAGGTTAACTGCAAGTCAAAACTTAAAGCAAAGCGCAACTGAAGTGAACGTCACGAGGATGCATAGGATTATGCTGAGCAAAGCATGAGACTAACAAGGAAGTACTTAAAGGGAGGACTAGCCAATGATGACAGGGGGCGGAGCGTAGACATGGCCCCAGCGGAAGCTGGGATAGGCTGCATAAGACAAGGCAGGAATGAGAGTACTTTTTCCACGTAGCTGGGGATCGATTGCACGTCATCGCGTGTGTGCGCTGCGCGGGAGAGAAGCGCGACGCGTGTGGGGGGTGGAGCCAGGTTCCCTGCGGCAGCTAGAAGAGCTGTGGGTGCACGCGCACTCTGTAAGGAACAGTGGCCGTGGCAGCAGCAGCAGGTAAGGAGGGAACACGTCGCAAAGGACGTGTTCCCCGATTCCTTACACATGGTCATCAAAGTGAGTGATAATGGAGTTTCCTTCTCCCTAATGCACTATAGGGAGAAGCGGGAGGAGAATGAGCACCAGTATCACCTTTGTTATGATCCAAAATATGGAATCCCTGGGGTAACCCCTAATATAATTGAGATGGGAGTTAAGATATCTGTTGTCATTTTGAGAGTTACCTAAATAGAATAAGATATCTCACATTTGGATTGGTTAGATAAACAAATATCATGAGAGGGACCTATGTAGCCTCATGTGCACTGAGGAGATTGACATCTTACATTGACATTTGTTTATTTATTGTGATTGTTTATGTTATTTTTTCCCCCATGTGCTCTTGACCAATAATGTTTTGTAAGATTGTGGGGCTAGATATTGTTGAGTTCTTGGAGGAAAATTAACCCCACTGATTATGCCATATAGGTTATTACGGCCTTGAATAGCTTCTTGCAACTGGTGGGTAGTTAGGATAGTGTCAGGTGGTTAGGGCCTTTAACCCATTTATAACCATAGTGGTCAAGTAAGCATTAAAGCCTGGCAGTTACTAAAGGTTAATAAATAAATGTAGCCCGGTGCCCTCCGGCTCCCAGAGACCCCCGTCTTTTGGGTCAGCGCGGTCGCGGGTGCCGCCGAAGGCAGCGACGGACCCGCTGGCTGTTCCCAAAGGTGGGGGCCGGTGCAGGGAGTGAGCCGAGCATTTGGAGGCTCGGCGGCGTACCCGGTTAGCGGGGGCTGCCATTGCGGGTGCGCGCGCATGTGGCGCGATCGCGCATGCGCGGAGCAGAGTAGGGAAGAGGCTAGGGAGTTGCAGGCAGCCCTGAATAGTTGCGCATGCACAGAAAGGAGCGCGCGGACCCTAACCTATCAGGGAAGGCTCTTGGAAGGGACTACAAATCCCATGAGCCTCCGCAGCACCCCACGTGATGCCAGGGAGCTAATAAGGCTTAGGTTCTCCCTGCAGAGGGAGAATAGATACATTTCGCGTGCTGAGAACGGCAGTTGGAGTTGGGAGCAAGAAGGGGAAGGAAGGGTGTAGGGAGCAAGTGGCTCCTGCACCAGGTAAGGTTCCCCAGGTCCCAGACAGGCCCCAACTCCCCACCAGGTTAGTGGGTAATTAATACGGGACGGCTCCAGGTTAGGGACCCTGCCCTTAGGTTCGTGTGTGTGCGTCTTGTCAGTGTCACGGCTGTCAGTGCTGTGAGTGCTGACAAGAGGGCATCGTGTGTGTGTGCAGCGCGTTCGCTGCGGGCACCAAGTAGGTTGCAGTGCGTTGCTGCAGGTGTTGAGTATTAGGTAGAAGTAGTCAGAGGGGACCCGGGTGGTATGGGAGAGGTAGTGTGGGTGCAGGGGGTCAGTGACCCACCTGCATAGGACAGGCACTCCGTAGGCCCTAGGAGTTTCCCCTGAAGACACTTGTGCTGTAGGGACGGCCTATAGTAGCAGCGAGTATCACCTTAGTTCACAGAGTCAGTTATGGACTCAGCAGACGCTGCGCATCCGTTCAGAAGGTTGGGCGCAGACCTCCGCTGCCGAGGCTTTCCGCATGGGATCGTCCCTGATGGTGGTTCCGGTGATCTTCTGTCATCGGATCCTTTGTGAAGCCCATTGCAGGCCCGAGCACTGGAGTGCTCGGCAGGTAACCCTTATCAACAAGTGCACCAACGATCCTATTAGCTTCACTAGTGACTGCGCAGTCACACATATCCTCTCTCTGTAAGAGTGCGGGACATATTGTGGGGATTATTGGACACGGGGTGGGATCACCCGGTGTAGGTGGGAGCGTCCTGCGAGACGCATTAGTTAGTGTCTCCTCTAGAGAGGGACACCTGTTGATTTGGTGACTGTTATGCAAAGAGAGTATTATTGAAGTTGCAGTCAATGGTCAGTAAAGCCCTTTGCTATTTCCCATCCAGTGTATGTGGTTATTTGTATGTGTCCTGCGAGGAACTATTCCCGCTCTGCTGGGAACCATCGCAGGTGGAGGCGCTGCACCGAGTACAGGGTTACTCATAATATACTTGCCCCAGGTTCCCCGTGGCGGAAGCTCAGCCCTCCTGTGAGCCTAACAGGTAAAGCACCACACCCGGTAACACAAGTGTATTTCCCCACATGGTCCCTATCTGCGATTGGGGGGGGGGGGGAAAGGTGTTACATAAATATTTTCTCCATTGATAATGCCGAGTATATTTTGTTATTCAATATATTGTATCTTTGGGATCTTTGAAAACGAATACAGATGCTTCAGCCACATTAGCGAAAAGGGACAAAGTTATTTGAAGGTATTTGAATTGTAATTTCCAAATAGAACATTAGATGGAGCTGTTTACTAGATAAAAAGTGAATGTGGCTAACGATCTCAGTACGTGCTATTATGAACAATACTTGAACAATCACATGCAGCACTTTTAAGAGTCAAAATTATAAAATAAAAGTCTAACTAAAATGTGTATGAAAAATGAGCTTATTTTATGTGTGGACCAACTGTTTCTTATGCATAAAGTTCCATCTGCTTTTGTCCAACTTAGAGCCTAAGTTTCTAGAGACGTAATAGGAGTGTGCACTGGACGACGTGCTTGTTGCATCTAGAACAGCTAATTATGGCAGGCGTCTGGCTCAATAGGTGTCTTGGGGCTTTGAACAGGAAAACTGCCACATAAGAAAAGGATACATGTAAGCTATTCAACTCCCCATAGTCACAATAATTCACACTAGAAATAAAAAAGAGTAACTATATAAAATATAAAGAAGTAATGGCCATTGGGAAGCAGTTATCAGACAAAAAATAAAACACTATTGATAGGAAAACATACTCAACAGATAAGGCAACTTTCATAAGTGAAATCTAACAACTCCTTGTAACTTTGTGCATGCTTGTTTATCTCCCTCTGCATCTTGAGTATAAGTGATATCACACAATTGAAGGACATTGACTGTTTCTGCATATAACGTGTGATGTCTATAATATGTGGTCAGCTATATTGCAGGAATTCATCATCATTATTGTAGCTGCAGGGACCATGGGTATTGTTGCATCTCTGTCGGAGGATCAAATTAGCAGAGGGGGTGGGACACTGTATGCCTTGTGACTGCAATTAACCCCTGCAGACCATACAGCAGCAGTGGAGGAGACAGGGACACGCCTCCGTCTCACACGTCCCCCAATCCACTCTCATTCCTATATCACTTTCTTGCCCACCATGTTATTCTCTCTCTCATGTCACTCCCCCAATTACTCAGACCTATGTAACTCTCTCCTTCCCTCCTTGTTACTCTCCCCACCAGCATTATATACGGTATATACACATATATGCACATACATACATACATATATACATACATACATACATACATACATACATACATACATACATACATACATACATACATGATACAGGGATATCACTCTTGCAGGCAGTTGTTTTGTACTGACTTTGCCCAAGTTTTGGAACTGGGAGACGTTTTTTTTTAAATGGAACTCTAAGGGGCCTGTAAGAGATGTGTGCAGAGGTACATTTAATGGAGACCGATTAAGGTGAAATTATATCTTGGCTTTATTGCGCCTGTTCCTTTAACAAGGAAAAAATGTACAAATACAAACAAAATAAAGGCCTACTCCACTTTGGAGAATAACTAAACCTTTACTCCAGCCCTTTCCAACTGGGTGGGTAGCTAAGCTGGTTACCACCCTAAACACATACATATGTATATATCCCAGTCCCCTGAGACTACTGATTTCCTGCCCTATAACACTAAGGGCCTCATGCAGTAAGGCCCGATAAAATCTTTTCACCAAGTGTGGCGAATAGTGGGGGATCGGCCTTTTTTTGGCGATTTGCCCTCGCAGTATTCAGTAAGGGCCGAATCCTTCCGATCCCTGCCGAAGCACTGCGAAAGCAAAGCTGCCGATGACCTGTGGCGATACAGCCTGGCTCCCGATAAGGCTCCCGATAAGCCTTTGGTGCCGATAGATGTTTGCAGCTGAGAGAGACAAGCCGCTCTCTCAGCGCAAACATCGGCACCAAAAAAAGTGTTTAAAAACAACTTTTACTCATAGTGTACATGTGCAGGGGGTCTTCGGAGCTGAACCGCGTTGGTTTGAGGTCCGGGGACCCCCTGCCCCCCGAGATACAGGCCCCTTTATGAGGTGCCGGTATCCCTCGGCGTTTAAAGGTCCCGATCACGTGACCGCGACCTGTAAACAAACCAGAGGGATACCGGCACCCCATAAAGGGGCCTGTATCTCGGGGGGCAGGGGGTCCCCGGACCTCAAACCAACGCGGTTCTGCTCCGGAGACCCTCTGCACATGTACAGTATAAATAAAACACACACACATCAATAAAGACTCGTTCCTTACCTTGGCGGCTATGTGCAACGGTAATGAAGCAGCATGAATGTCTTTTTAATTATACTGTACAGTGAGCATGGGGTCCCCTGAGCTGAACCGCATTGCTTTGTGGAGCAGGGACCCCCTGCTTCCCGAGTTACAGGCCCCGGTATGTGTCATTGGGTGGCAGCGTCGCCGCCATGTTTATAGCGTCCCCGCAATAAACATGGCGTCCACACTGTAACCGATGGCCCAAAACGGGGCCTGTAACTCGGGAGGCAGGGGGTCTCTGAGCCACAAATAAATGCGCTTCAGCTCAGGGGGCCTCCTGCTTCCGCACAATATTATTAAAATACATTAATGCTGCTTCATTACCATAGCGGATAGCCGCTAAGGCAATGAAGGGGTTAACGCATAGTAGCATGTTTATTGGGGACAAATGCCCCCAATAAACATAGCAGCAATACACAACATACAGTATAGTAATGGGCAGAATGACTATTATCCACAAATGGATAATAGTGCAGTTGTCCATTTAAAATACATACACAACAATAAAGACATTAAATACATATAGCACTCACCCATGTTCCACTGCCACGATGAAGGCCATCCTCATCTTCATCCTGCCCATGCCCAATCCGCTTCTGCAAAACAAACACAAGAATTACAACATCCAAATTAATGTCCCCTAACCCCTTAATCACCATAGCGGTTATTAACCGCTACAGTTATTAAGGGGTTAAGCCACCATCACCCACATACCCTCCCCCACAAAGCCCCCCAACCACCCTCACCCAATACCCACAGGGGAGTCCTACCAAATACCCTTGGCCCTAATACCCCCTCCCCCAGCACATACAGTACAATAATGTGCCAAATAACTATTATCCACATAGGGATAATACATTATTTGGCCATTATTAAACACATTCAATACCGTTAAAATGTAAAGAAAATTGTACTAACCTCATCAATAAGAAGTCTCCGTCGCCAGCATCATCCTTGGGGTCCGTTGCCAACATTATAAATAGCCACAACATTTGAATATCATTAACATAACACTGAACCCCTTAATCACCTTATCGGGTACTAACCTGAAAGGTAATTAAGGGGTGAAGCCATCCTGCAATGCCTACAACAGTTATGCATAACATCCTCAGTGAAATAAATACCCATTGCCTAACCAAATTCCATTTAATCATTCAATCTGTAGGCTCACATGCCTCATAAAACATTGCATTTACAGTGTATACATGTAGCATAACATGTAAACTGCATGTACACGCTGCAAATCAATGTTAACAATACAATAATCCCACTCAAATCGCCATACATCACAAGAAGTATATTATTTAATCCAATAAACTCACCATCAATGAATTACCACACATCACTTACATCCCTAAACAATTAAAATACCATCCATACCAATTACACAATGAACTAAAGCTATCCTAACAGAGAACAACTTCAAAACATAGAAAAAAGTACACCAACAATTACAATATACTAAAGCAAGGCTTTCCATATCCTACTGTACGGCCTGGAAGCCCAAAACTTACATCTGTCTAAAAATAAAATACATTTAGCACACATCAATGCATAGCCACAATGATTAACAATACAGAATAAGAAGCTTTAACAACACTATCATTTCTTACCCTGTATATATATCTGTACACATACATACAGACATACATACAGTGGGAAGAAATGATATGCATTATAAAAAATGAAAACATGAAAAAGCAACAAAAAAAACAGTTAAATTAAGAACATTTCTTTATTTAACTTACCATTACTTGCCCCCACCGACTCCCGTTGATCAGCTTACTCACGTACCAATCCACGACACCATCCACGACACCATCCACGACACAATCCAGGAACAAATCCACGAACCAAACCAGGAACCAATCCAAGAACAAGTGCAGGAACCAATCCAGGAACCAAGCCACGAAGAAATCCACGAAACAATCCACGACACGATCCAGGAACAGGAACCCATAAAAGAAAAAAACATAACAAATTAAACATTAAAATAATAAAACATGACAATCAAGGGTTGTACTAGTTTTATTCTTAGTGAATCTGTATTAAAATACCTTGTTCCGGGGTCTTCTTGACGTCCGGTGCCACGCCCTGGTCTTCAATCTTCAGGAGGAGGTCCGTCCTCCTCGGCGTCTGCCTTCAAAATGAGACGACATAGGCTTTTAAAGGCCTTTTTAAAAATGAGACGACATAGGCTTTTTAAAGGCTATGACGTCACATTTGTCGTCATATGGTTCCCACGGCCCTGATTGGGCCGTGAAAACCATGTGTTTTGGCCGATGTGAAAAAAATTGATGACGTCACTTAAAGGCAATGCCAGCACAGCCAATCAGAATGGCTTTGCTGCTATTGCCTTTAAGAAAACGTCATGAAATGACACAAGGCCGGACTCACATGGTACTTGAACCAATCAGAGTAGGGATGGAGTTCCCACGCTCTGATTGGCTGGCTTACCATGTGAGTCCGGCCATGTGTCATTTCATGACGTTTTCTTAAAGGCAATAGCAGCAAAGCCATTCTGATTGGCTGTGCTGGCATTGCCTTTAAGTGACGTCATCAATTTTTTTCACATCGGCCAAAACACATGGTTTTCACGGCCCTCCTCCTGAAGATTGAAGACCAGGGCGTGGCACCGGACGTCAAGAAGACCCCGGAACAAGGTATTTTAATACAGATTCACTAAGAATAAAACTAGTACAACCCTTGATTGTCATGTTTTATTATTTTAATGTTTAATTTGTTATGTTATGTTATGTTTTCTTTTATGGGTTCCTGTTCCTGGATCGTGTCGTGGATTGTTTCGTGGATTTCTTCGTGGCTTGGTTCCTGGATTGGTTCCTGCACTTGTTCTTGGATTGGTTCCTGGTTTGGTTCGTGGATTTGTTCCTGGATTGTGTCGTGGATGGTGTCGTGGATGGTGTCGTGGATTGGTACGTGAGTAAGCTGATCAACGGGAGTCGGTGGGGGCAAGTAATGGTAAGTTAAATAAAGAAATGTTCTTAATGTAACTGTTTTTTTTGTTGCTTTTTCATGTTTTCATTTTTTATAATGCATATCATTTCTTCCCACTGTATGTATGTCTGTATGTATGTGTACAGATATATATACAGGGTAAGAAATGATAGTGTTGTTAAAGCTTCTTATTCTGTATTGTTAATCATTGTGGCTATGCATTGATGTGTGCTAAATGTATTTTATTTTTAGACAGATGTAAGTTTTGGGCTTCCAGGCCGTACAGTAGGATATGGAAAGCCTTGCTTTAGTATATTGTAATTGTTGGTGTACTTTTTTCTATGTTTTGAAGTTGTTCTCTGTTAGGATAGCTTTAGTTCATTGTGTAATTGGTATGGATGGTATTTTAATTGTTTAGGGATGTAAGTGATGTGTGGTAATTCATTGATGGTGAGTTTATTGGATTAAATAATATACTTCTTGTGATGTATGGCGATTTGAGTGGGATTATTGTATTGTTAACATTGATTTGCAGCGTGTACATGCAGTTTACATGTTATGCTACATGTATACACTGTAAATGCAATGTTTTATGAGGCATGTGAGCCTACAGATTGAATGATTAAATGGAATTTGGTTAGGCAATGGGTATTTATTTCACTGAGGATGTTATGCATAACTGTTGTAGGCATTGCAGGATGGCTTCACCCCTTAATTACCTTTCAGGTTAGTACCCGATAAGGTGATTAAGGTGTTCAGTGTTATGTTAATGATATTCAAATGTTGTGGCTATTTATAATGTTGGCAACGGACCCCAAGGATGATGCTGGCGACGGAGACTTCTTATTGATGAGGTTAGTACAATTTTCTTTACATTTTAACGGTATTGAATGTGTTTAATAATGGCCAAATAATGTATTATCCCTATGTGGATAATAGTTATTTGGCACATTATTGTACTGTATGTGCTGGGGGAGGGGGTATTAGGCCCAAGGGTATTTGGTAGGACTCCCCTGTGGGTATTGGGTGAGGGTGGTTGGGGGGCTTTGTGGGGGAGGGTATGTGTGTGATGGTGGCTTAACCCCTTAATAACTGTAGCGGTTAATAACCGCTATGGTGATTAAGGGGTTAGGGGACATTAATTTGGATGTTGTAATTCTTGTGTTTGTTTTGCAGAAGCGGATGGGGCATGGGCAGGATGAAGATGAGGATGGCCTTCATCGTGGCAGTGGGACATGGGTGAGTGCTATATGTATTTAATGTCTTTATTGTTGTGTATGTATTTTAAATGGACAACTGCACTATTATCCATTTGTGGATAATAGTCATTCTGCCCATTACTATACTGTATGTTAGGGGGGTATAGGTGTTGTTGGGTATATATATATATATATATATATATATATATATATATATATATAATTATTTAATTATTTATTTATGTAGTTATTGTGGGGCTGGGGTGTGTATTTTTTTAATATTGTGGCTAGTGGGGGTGGGTGAAAGGGGTATTAGCCCCAACGGTGGTAGTTTAGGGCTTGCGGGTGGGTAGCGGGAGGCCTTAACCCCTTCAGGACCGTAGCGGTATTAACTGCTACGGTCGTGAAGGGGTTAAGTGCCCCCGCAACCCCCCCGCAAGTCCTAAACTCACACCCAGGGCCAAATACCCCCCTCACCCATCCCCGCTACCCACAATAACGCTGGCACGGTGGGTTAACCCCTTCATTGCCTTAGCGGTTAGCCGCTAAGGTAATGAAGTGGCTTTTAAATGCCTTTTTCCTGCCTCGGATGCATGCCGGGGGGCTCCGGTGCGGGTATCAGCTCCGGAGACCCCCGGCATCAATCACAGGCAGGAAAAAGGGCTGATTTATTCTAAGTGTCGCCCTTGCCGATGCTTCTCCTTCAGCAAGTTGCCAACTTTAGTTGGTGGGCTGGATTGGCCATAAAATCTCCAATCTGGCCTGCCGATCAGCACCGAAAAGCTGATCGGGGCTTACTGAATTCAGGCGGGAAAAAAAAGTCCCGATAAGTGGCTTATCTGCAGCCGGGTGGCGAAATTTTTTTTTTCGGAAGAAAAGTTGCCGATAATTCCCACTTATCGGGGCTTACTGAATCAGGAGGGCAAAAAACGGCTATAAAATGCCGAAAAAGCCTTATCGGGGCTTACTGCATGAGGCCCACAGTCCCATTAAAAAATGGGCTGTTTAAGCAGTAGATTATGCTTTGTCTGTTACATTGTTCAGTGTGTATCTTATACTATATTAGTGAAAGCACTGTATGCCTGTCTGGATGTCCTGTGTCCCTAGGGGAAATCTCATTGGTCCCTTGGCCCGCCCGCCCCCGCACACCTCTCATTGGCCTGAGGCGGAGTGACGGGCCTAAGGGGACGGACGGACACACACACACACACACACACACACACACTCTGTTGCTTGGCCTCACTCTCCCCCGTCGACCGCAGCTCACCTTCCCCCCTCTCCCGGTGCCCCTCACTCTCTCCCCCACCTCCCCCAAACCCGCACGCTCCGCAACATCCCCAGACGCACTATCACGTGCGCTCCCGGACGAAGGGAAGTGCGGGCCGGGCCTCCTGCACTCCCCCAGCCTCCTGCACTCCCCCGGCCTCCTGCACTCCCCCGGCCTCCTGCACGCACTATCACGTGCGCTCCCGGACGGAGGGGAAGCGCGGCCCGGCCCTCCTGCACTCCCCCGGCCCTCCTGCACTCCCCCGGCCTCCTGCACTCCCCCGGCCTCCTGCACGCACTATCACGTGCGCTCCCGGACGGAGGGGAAGCGCGGGCCGGGCCTCCTGCACTCACCCTCACATGGCGCGGGTCTCCTGCCCCAGCCTGCCACTCTTGCCCCCCCGCCAGATTCCGAACCCACCTCCTGCCCCAGCCTGATGCCACGGGGATATCCGTGCCAGGAGGGGAACCATCTGCCGCCAGGAAACACCATCCGGTCAAGGTAAGTCACCCACCGTCTCCCACCCACGCACTGTCACCCAGTTACCCACCGTCTCCCACCCACCCACTGTCACCCAGTCAAAGTCACCCACCCAGTCACCCACACATCCACCCACACACCCACCCAGTCACTCACTCACCCACTTTCACTCACTCACCCACTTTCCCCCAGTCACCCACTTTCCCCCAGTCACCCACTTTCCCCCAGTCGCCCACTTTCCTCCAGTCGCCCACTTTCCTCAAGTCGCCCACTTTCCCCCAGTCACCCACTTTCCCCCAGTCACCCACTTTCCCCCAGTCACACACTTTCCCCCAGTCACCCACTTTCCCCCAGTCACCCACTCACCCACCCACTCACCCACCCACTCACCCACCCACTCACCCACCCACTCACCCACCAACCCAAAGTCACCCACCCAGCAACCCAAAGTTACCCACCCACCCAGCGACCGAAAGTCACCCACCCAGCGACCCAAAGTCACCCACCCACCCAGCAACCCAAAGTCAAACCGACCCAAAGTCACCCACTCACTCAGTCACCGACCCACCCACCCACTCAGTCACTGACCCACCCACTCACTCAGTCACCGACCCACCCACAAACTCAGTCACCCATCCACACACCCACTCAGTCACCCATCCACCCACACACTCAGTCAACTGAGTCACCACCTAGCTGTCAAGGGGGGGGGAAGCCCAACCCTGTCGCCCGCCCCCCCAAAATTACATCCTGGGCAACGCCGGGTATATCAGCTAGTGTTCAATAAAGTTCAGGATTACCCTGCCATTGTAAGGGTGGTCTATGACAGTATGTGGGCCAGCTTACTAGCCACTCCACAGGAAAGGAGGGTTTTTTTTCTCTATAGAATAGAGTAAGGGTTAGTGGGTGTAGGCGTTCTGGGTTGTACTTCAGAGTGTACAGATACCGGAGAGAGACTCTCCCTGAGGGAACAGGTTGAGGCCTTTCCCCGTTTCCGTTCTACTTACCACCAAAAGGACCATCCGCCACTGGAACTATGGGTTTCTGGCCAGAGCTCGAGGGTGCATTGGTTGAGGAGGGGTCGGACGTAACTTTCAACGATCCCGAAGCTATGACCCTCTCATCCTTCGCGAGTCCTATCTCCTATCTGGATGTAACGATACCAGATGCTGATTTTCACTGGACCGATGTTACTGAAGGGATGTCCCAGGTCTTTCTCCAGTGTCGGGCCATTTGCGAGGCCCGGGATTAAGCCATGGGCAACGTGGCCACTACCTTTGGAGGGTGCCCGGACGGGGCAATTCACGATGCAGAATCTTCGATGGAGATGTTAGTCGACACCGCTGATCTCCCAGTTTCTGCTTCTGCCCCTGCTTTGGTGGTGACTACCCCTCCGGGGACCTATTCTTGCAGCACTGTAGAGTACAGAAGTAGGGGACTGAATAGAGGTACCGCTCTTTGGAAACCCAGGCCGGGAAGACATTGCCAAATCCTCGGGGGCTGTTGCTCATCCTCTTAGGTGTGGGCAACAATTGGCTTGGTTACGGAAAATCTATCTGGCTGCCACTCCGGCTGGGGTACAAAGCCCTAATCCCCCGGAGAACTTGGACTTTGAAGCCCGGGACTTATTTGGTTCTGCCCCTCGGTACCAGTCAGTACCGTCACCTTTCACTTATCGTTCCCCTTGTCCGGTACGTAGTCTCAAGGGAGCAAGTGGCGATCACAGTGACTATAGTTATAAGCCCCGATCATCTAGACCAGTTACGCCTGTTATTATGGTAGCTATTCCTGCGGTAAAGACTGTAACATGGTAAAGATGACCGATGGGACAGACGACTTGCCATGGTGGGATCCACAATTAAGGGATATGTGTCCCACTTAAAACGAACTTGATTCGTGTTAGAATGGGGATCCCATACCGACCATTGGAGGGAAGATGGTAATTTTTCTGTGGAGCAACAAGCAGAGATAATGCGCGAGCGCTGTGCCAAGGAAGGAGGGCCTCTTCTCCAGACCAGAGGGAGAGGACTCAACTAGTGAGCCTCCGTGGATAGGACCCGTATAGTGGATACTACCAGGTCAGGCCTACGGGCACAATTTTACCAAAAAAAAAAAAGTGCTGGTCCAAAAATTTAGATCGGAAGGATACGACTACCCTTACCTTCCGGATGACTTAATGTGCCATGCAGAGATGCGTAGTGAGGAGTGGGTGCGTGTAGCAATCATGTAGCTATCATGGTATTAATGCACCCCAACAGGAGGAACGATTCGCTTTCATGAGTAAAACATTGCACGTAGGCTGTAATATACACCTTGATAGGGTAGTGTATGTCGCTGAAAATGGCCGCAAGTGTTGCTATTCTGTGTCAGTGTATGACATTGAGGGGAACATGGGGCGCAAACCTGACCCGGCTCACTATTATTGACAGTCCAAATGTACTGTGTGATATGTTGAATTGTTAATTGCATTTTCTGTTAAAATGTGTAACTATTGGGTGGATGTTACGCCCTCCTGCGGGGTCGGGAGGGCATTTCAAAACCAAAGGGAGAGTTTAGCCAAGTCCCCTGGGACTACTGATTTCCTGGCCCTATAACACTAAGTCCCATTAAAAAATGGGCAGCGTTAGCAGTAGACTATGCTGGGTCTGTTACATTGTTCAGTGTGCATGTTCAATAAAGTTCAGGATTAGCCTGCTATTGTAAGGGGGGTCTATGACAGTATGTAGGCTGGCTTACTAGCCACTCCCCAGAGAAGGAGGGGGGTTTCTCCTCTATAGAATAGAGTAAGGGTTAGTGGGTGTAGGAGTTCTGGGTTGTACTACTTCAGAGTGTACAAACACCGGAGAGAGCCTCTCCCCAGAGGGAGAAAGCTGAGGCCTTACCCCAGCAGGGGGTAAGGTACAGTATCTACAAGGAGAGATCATTCAGTCCTAATGTCTGGGTACTGCATTCAGGGACTGTGACATGTATATACCAGTATGTATGTTCCAATAAATCCATTTATACACAATCTGGTGTTATGATTGAAACATCCGATAAGAAGAAGTGTCTCTGAGGTTCATCCTGGGAGCCTCAGGACTGGACTTGGACTGGAGGCGCTGTCACTGAAAGAATCACAGTGAGTCTGTCCTGATGCCCTCCCCACCCCACCACGGAGATCTCCTGCCTCCTCTTTACCAGCCAGGTATGCATCAGCACCACAGAATACACTGGTAGCGACCCAATCTCATATAGGAAGGGGGAAAGGGTGCTACATATACAGTCATGTGAAAAAGAAAGTACACCCTCTTTGAATTCCATGGTTTTTCATATCAGGACATAATGACAATCATCTTCTCCTTAGCAGGTCTAAAAATTAGGTAAATACAACCTCAGATGTACAACAACACATGACATATTACACTGTGTCATGATTTAAACCTTATGATTCAATAACTTGTAGAACCACCTTTAGCAGCAATAACTTGAAGTAATCGTTTTCTGTATGACTTTATCAGTCTCTCACATCATTGTTGAGGAATTTTGGCCCACTCTTCTTTACAACGTTGCTTCAGTTCAATGATGTTTGTGGGCATTTGTTTATGCACAGCTCTCTTAAGGTCCAGCCACAGCATTTCAGTCGGGTTGAGGTCTGGACTTTGACTGGGCCATTGCAACACCTTGATTCTTTTCTTTTTCAGCCATTTTGTTGTAGATTTTCTGGTGTGCTTGGGATCATTGTCCTGTTGCATGACCCAATTTCGGTCAAGCTTTAGCTGTCGGACAGTATATACAGTGTGTGTGTGTGTGTGTGGAGAGAGAGAAAGAGAGAGAGACTATATAGTGCGTGAGAGATGCCAGCCTTCTGGGAGCTTTTGTTTCTTATTTCCTTATTTCTCTTCTTTTTTTATTAGCCCATTCGCTGCTAGAGGGACCTGAAAAAAAAAGGAAGGAAAGACTAAAATAAACATGTCTATCTTTTTAGAATTTTTTTCATGGACTAAAAAGCAATACATGGATGAGGTGGCTATATGCATAGTTGATAGAGCATTGTATAGAGCTTACATAGGGTATACATTTAGTATTGCTTCAATCTTCTGAACCAGTTCAGTGATAGAAGAGCCTGAAATGCATCACTCTGAAGCATGTATTAAAAACAATACAGCATTATACAGAGAAAAAAAAATAACTATTTGAGCCACCATTGATTGATGTTAGAACATGAATTGGCATTCTTCTACAAAGTATGTAATTTAACATAAACTGTCCACCCTTGACAGTTCTGTACATCCTGATAAAAAAAGTTACATGGATAGCATTAACTTAACATTTTTATAGCTTCTTGTAGTACCAAGTGCTAGAAAATCTATTTGTAAAATAGCATATAAAGAAGCAGAAATATTACTTTTATCAGAATGAAAAGAACATGCATTGGGTTATTTTATAAATGCATAGATCCAATTTATCAGTATGTTTTCTAAAGAGTAATGTACCTTGATATTTTGCTACTTTAGGTAGATAACCCACGTTGCAATATAATGCCTCTATTATACAAGAAACAATCCATTTAAATAACAAGTGCTATGTTAATGTTCTATAAATGTAGGTCCATTTCTGTAGTGCTTGTTTGTACGTTTTCTGTGTTTGTGAGACAAACCTAGCAAGCAGCACAAAAACAGCTAAGCTGAAAATAGCACAGATATCTGAGCGAATAGATTTGAGATGTTTCTGGCTTTTTATGAGTTCTGTATAAATATATCCCTTAATGTGATGTCACATCCTTTTGAACTAATGTAACCTATCACATGGTACAGCAATCAATGGGATTGTATTCAATCCCTTTGGCTGTAATACCATGTGATTTAGCCATGTGGTTTTAAGGACGTGATGCACCTCCATTGGAGATGACGTCACATCCTTAAAAAAAAAAAAAAAAAAAAGAGAAAGGCACATGATACAGCATCCAATCGGATAGGAGCTGTACCACCTGACCCTAAAATGTGACCACACAGGCCCTATATAAGTCCTGTATGTCTCATTTTAACGGAAGAAGTCGACGTGGCAACATCTGTTTGGATTTAACATGGTTTTTTTGGATTGACAGAAGAAAATAATGACAGAAGAAGGCGAAAGAAGATTAAAGAGAGAATATTTTTGTTACCTGTTCCTGATCTTCAAGGTGGATGGAGATGGATTACCGGTGAGGATGTCATGGGTCGAGAGCTTCCAGATACGCCGAGATTCGGAGGGTGAAGATTTCTAAAGGTAAGATAAATATTGAATGTATGTTATTGTCTTTTTTCAGGTTTTTTCATTGTATTTATTTATTTTTATGTTTGTGATTGCCCATTGACTGATAATGTATTAATCTGTACAGATAAATACAGTGACAGCCAATGCATTTTTTGGCAAATGCTTGTTTTCTATTGATTGTTTTTTTTTTTTTCGATTTCTGTTTATTGTTTGAATGAAATTGTTTTGAGTTTGAATGGCTTGTTTTTAGTACATTTTATGATTGGTTAGCATTTTAAATAAATCATTTGTTTTGTTGACTACTGGCTTAAATTAATTAATTGTTTTGTTGGCTAGTGGTTTAAATTATTTCATTGATTTGTTGGCTAGTGGTTTTATTTATTTAATTGATTTGTTGGCTAGTGCTTTTGTTTCTTTAATTCAGGGGTGGGGAACATGCGGGCCGTATAAGGTCCACTAAATCATTTGGTCTGGCCCCTGTGAGTCAGAGGGCCCAGCTGCTGTTTTGGTTATAGATAATTTTTAGGTTTTTAAATATATATTATGGGTAGCGAGGATGGATGAAGTTGGTATTTGGCCCTTGGTGGGTGTTTATACATTCCGGGGAGGTGGGGGGTTAACCCCTTCATTACCTTAGCGCTATTAACTGCTAAGATTATGAAGTTGTTAACTCCATCCGCAACCCCCCTGCAAGGCCTAAACACCCACCAAGGGCCAAATACCACCTTTATCCACCCCTGCTACCCACAATAAACATGGCAGTAGTAGTTAACCCCTTTATTGCCTTAACGGTTAGCCGCTAAGTTAATGAAGTTGCCTGTAAAAGCATTTTTAAAGTATGGGATTCATGCCTGGGGCCTCCGGTGCTGATATTAATGGGTATCAGCTCCGGAGACTCCCGGCATGAATCTGATGCAGGAAAAATGCATTTTTTTCTAAGTCCTCTCTTGCCACCTGTTAGCAGCTTCTCACCAGTCTCACATCAACTTTTCCTGGTGTGAGGATTTGGGGAGAAACTCGCCATTCTAGGGCTGCTATTAGCCTCGATAAGCTAATTGAGGCTTCTAGAATTGCACGAGTTTCAGAACCTGCCGATAAGTGGCATATTTTTTTTTTACATCTTGGCAATTCATGCCTTTATCGCCCATTTATCGAGGCTTACAGAACAGCAGTTGGCATTTGGGCCGAAAAGGCCTCTATAAGTGGGTTATCAAGGCTTATAGAATAGGCCCCTCTGTGTATTGTATAGAACGCATATGTGTTTTATTGAATTTGTGCGCATGTGTGATATCTGACAACTGAATGAAATGCATATGCTTTCCATTCAATTACTGCGCCTGCACACTGTACAGCTACTGGAAGGAATGCATACTGTGTGTGTGTTTCATGGAACTGTTGCACATTCGTGTAGGAGCTACAATACAAAGAGATGCCGACACGTCAGTTGTTACCTTAATTATCCAATAGTGATGTTCTGGGTCACTGGATGTGGTTGCTACATGAACAACGTATTGACGTTTAAAGTCTGCAAAACAAGGATGAAAACAATGGCATTAGTAGAGAATTGCATGAAATCAATAACTACAAGATTACTTTAGAAATAGCCCACTCAAACTATTGCACTTGAACACTACTGACTAAAACAACCACAGCATAAGTAAACAACAAACTATATTTCTTTAAATGTCATGTTTGTATCAGTTTCAACCAATGATTACTCCTGCCCATCATCCTCAAATGCCATATTAGTTCATAGTGTCTTTCATGTTTTTCTATTGGGCAGTACAATATTTATGCTGTTTCTCAATTCCATCTAAATTGCACTCTATAAATTGTTTAGGAAAACCTTCGTACCAAGCGAGCCATCAAAGTTCATATTTCTGGCCCACTCTGCATAATATTCAAAAGGCAAATGCTGGAATATTAACTGGGCAAATCAATGGGGCTTCTGCAGCATATCTTTTCAAAGATTTACCTGGGTATTATAGAAAGAGCGATGTCAGGTACTAGATCCCCATTGACATGGAGACAGATGCATCTCTGCCTCTGTGGTTCAGTTGCAGGTGTGTTTTGAAAACAAGTACAGGTAACTGCTCTGGAATGTCACTTTCTTGCAGGTCAGTCTAAGTAGCATGGGGGATCATAGGCACAATTTCATAGTCGCTGAATAAGCTGGACGGTATGCATGGGATTCTCAGCATCTGGTTATTACTATTCGGCATATGGGGGGATGAAAAGGCTTCCTCCAGATGTCACCGGCTCTCTTGCAACAATATCCACAAGCTAATAGAGACCATCCATACGCCTCGCAATATGGTACATCTCTCTATCACAAGGTCAATTTTTTTATCCATTAAGTCCAGTCTCTGTTTCTACTCAGGTACCTGTGCATGATCACTGACAGGTATGGCAACAGATGTGCAAGGTATACTGGCATCACAACTGTCATAAGAAAAACAATTGACAATGCCATGTTATCCCTGAACAAGACACCAGTTAAACGTAGACTGGTGCTCATCCTTGTTGGGGTGTTCTGTCTCTGAATTGGGGTGAGCTGAGTGAGATGGTGCTTGAGGTACCTAGATGTTCAATCACTATAATTATTAATTGCTTTTTCTCGGATTTTCTTTTGTATGTACTTTATATACTTTACAAAAGTACTTTATATACTTTACAAAAGTCAATTACTTTAATAAACAACCACAGAAAAATGCTCATACACTGTGTATAAGAATAAAAATTGCAGTGGGAATATGATAGCAGGGATGTTACTGGTGATCCACTGGCCTGATGATTCAGAAGTTCAAAGGCGTCCCGGATTTTTCCTCCTGTCAGCTGTGAACCTGCACGGCTTCTATATTGAGAAAAGTCCACTCACAGCCACAAGATATCCCAGTTGTTCGGCCGATGCATTGAATTAGAGTCCCCCCAATAAGGAATCACCAGTTCTTCAAAGTTCTATCCAGTCAAACAGGTAACCACCATAGACTGGTCCGCAAATCCTGCCTCCACAGAAAATCAGGGTAATAGTTTCAAGCAGACTATCAGTGGTGTCTCAGCCAAGCACCTGCATTCGTAATCCCTGCATCTTTGCATACCCAGGTGACCCAACACTGTCACAGGAGACCAGGTTTATCAACACCTTTTTGTACCGGGATCATATGATTGAGCAAAGCAAGGAGGTAAAAAAAAAGCTGTGTGTGCTGTGCACGCGCATAGTAAGTGAAACTTCTTTGACTTTTGTCACAGAAATTGTATTTGTATTGGTGATGTTTTAATTAAAAATCAAAATACAATTTCATTGACAAAACGCAAATAAATTTGACTTATAACGCGCGTGCTCGGCACACATCCCCTGTATTAGCTATTTGCACTAAGTGTGAACTCCTTGTGTGTATGTGTGTCAGCCAGTGTGTCTGTGTGTATGTGTGTCAGTCAGTGTGTGTATGTGTGTCAGTCAGTGTGTGTGTATGTATGTTTGTGTGTCAGTGTGTGTGTGTGTGTGTGTGTGTGTGTATGTATTTGTGTCAGTCAGTGTGTTTATGTGTGTCAGCCAGTGTGTGTCAGACAGTGTGTGTCAGTCAGTGTGTGTCCGTCAATGTGTGTGTCAGTGTGTGTGTGTGTCAGTCTGTGTCAGTCAGTCAGTGTGTGTGTGTCAGTCTGTCAGTCAGTCAGTCAGTGTGTGTGTGTGTGTCAGTCTGTGTCAGTCAGTCAGTGTGTGTGTGTGTCAGTCAGTCAGTGTGTGTATGTGTGTCAGTCAGTGTGTGTGTGTGTATTTGTGGCAGTCAGTGTGTGTGTATGTATGTGTGTCAGTCAGTGTGGGGGGGGGTTACGCAGAATTTGCGGAAGGGGGGGAGGGAGGTGGTGCGCAATGTTACACCCCGCCCCTGGCTGCAGCAGGACACACACACACTGACTGACACACATACACACACACTGACTGACACATACACACACACACACTGACTGACACATACACACACACACACACACACACACTGACTGACACACACATACGCACACACTGACTGACACACAAACATACACACACATACTGACTGACACACATGCATACACACACACACTGACTGACACGCATACACACACACACTGACTGACATGCATACACACACACACTGACTGACACGCAAACACACACACTGACTGACACACATACACACACACTGACTGACACACATACACACACACACACTGACTGACACACATACACACACACACACTGACTGACACACATACACACACACTGACTGACACACATACACACACACTGACTGACACACACATACACACACACTGACTGACACATACACACACACACACTGACTGACACATACACACACTGACTGACACACACACACACACACTGACTGACACACACACACACACACACACACACACACACACACTGACTGACACACACACTGACTGACACACACACTGACTGACACACACACATACTGACTGACACACACACACACACACTGACTGACACACACACACACACACACACACACACACACACACACACACACACACACACACACACACACACACACACACACACACACTCACACACACACTGACTAACACACATACATACATACACACACACTCAGACACTGACTGACACACATACACACACACACACACACTGACTGACACACATGCACACACACACTGACTGACACACATACACACACACACACACACTGACTGACACACATACACACACACACACACACTGACTGACACACATACACACACACACACACACACACACACACACACACACACACACACACACACACACACACACACACACACACTAACTGACACACACACTGACTGACACACACACACACACACACACACACACACACACACACACACACACACACACACACACACACACACACACACACACACACTGACTGACACATACACACACTGACTGGCTGACTGACACACACACACACACACACACATACACACACACTGACTGAGACACATACACTGACTGACACACATACTGACTGACACACAACACACACACACACACACACACACACACACACACACACACACACACACACACACACACACACACACACACACACACACACACACACACTGACTGACACAAATGCATACACACATACTGACTGACACACATACACACACACTGACTGACACACATACACACACACTGACTGACACACACACACACACACACACACACACACACACACACACACACACACACACACTGACTGACACACATACACTGACTGATATACACACACACACACACACACACACACACACACACACACACACACACACACACACACACACACACACACTGACTGACACACATACACACACACACACACACACACACACACACACACACACACACACACACACACACACACACACACACACACACACACACACACACACACACACACTGACTGACACACATACACACACACTGACTGACTGACTGACACACACACACACACACACACACACACACACACACACACACACACACACACACACACACACACACACACACACACACACACACACACACACACTGACTGACATGCATACACACACACTGACTGACTGACTGACACACACACACACACACACACACACACACACACACACACACACACACACACACACACACACACACACACACACACACACACACACACACTGACTGACACACATACACACACACTGACTGACACACACACACACACACACACACACACACACACACACACACACACACACACACACACACACACACACACACACACTGACTGGCAAACATACACACACTGACTGGCACACATACACACACTGACTGGCACACATACACTGACTGACACACATACATACACACACACAGTGACTGGCACACATACACACACTGACTGACACACACACACACACACACACACACACACACACACACACACACACACACACACACACACACACACACACACACACACACACTGACTGACACAAATGCATACACACATACTGACTGACACACATACACACACACTGACTGACACACATACACACACACTGACTGACACACACACACACACACACACACACACACACACACACACACACACACACACACACACACACACACACTGACTGACACACATACACTGACTGATATACACACACACACACACACACACACACACACACACACACACACACACACACACACACACA